>NC_056445.1:14033444-14068444 GCF_018296145.1 Oncorhynchus tshawytscha
GACCTCCCCATCATTCTCCCATGTTGTCTCACCAGGGACCTCCCCATCATTCTCCCATGTTGTCTCACCAGGGACCTCCCCATCATTCTCCCATGTTGTCTCACCAGGGTTCTCCCCATCATTCTCCCATGGTGTCTCACCAGGGACCTCCCCATCATTCTCCCATGGTGTCTCACCAGGGACCTCCCCATCATTCTCCCATGTTGTCTCACCAGGGACCTCACCCCCCATCATTCTCCCATGTTGTCTCACCAGGGTTCTCCCCATCATTCTCCCATGGTGTCTCACCAGGGACCTCCCCATCATTCTCCCATGTTGTCTCACCAGGGACCTCCCCATCATTCTCCCATGTTGTCTCACCATTCTCCCATGTTGGGACCTCCCCATCATTCTCCCATGTTGTCTCACCAGGGTTCTCCCCATCATTCTCCCATGGTGTCTCACCAGGGACCTCCCCATCATTCTCCCATGGTGTCTCACCAGGGACCTCCCCATCATTCTCCCATGTTGTCTCACCAGGGACCTCCCCATCATTCTCCCATGTTGTCTCACCAGGGACCTCCCCATCATTCTCCCATGTTGTCTCACCAGGGACCTCCCCCATCATTCTCCCATGTTGTCTCACCAGGGACCTCCCCATCATTCTCCCATGTTGTCTCACCAGGGTTCTCCCCATCATTCTCCCATGTTGTCTCACCAGGGACCTCCCCATCATTCTCCCATGTTGTCTCACCATTCTCCCATGGACCTCCCCATCATTCTCCCATGTTGTCTCACCAGGGTTCTCCCCATCATTCTCCCATGGTGTCTCACCAGGGACCTCCCCATCATTCTCCCATGTTGTCTCACCAGGGACCTCCCCATCATTCTCCCATGTTGTCTCACCAGGGACCTCCCCATCATTCTCCCATGTTGTCTCATTCTCCCATGTTGTCTCACTCAGGGACCTCCCCATCATTCTCCCATGTTGTCTCACCAGGGACCTCCCCATCATTCTCCCATGTTGTCTCACCAGGGACCTCCCCATCATTCTCCCATGTTGTCTCACCAGGGACCTCCCCATCATTCTCCCATGTTGTCTCACCAGGGACCTCCCCATCATTCTCCCATGTTGTCTCACCAGGGTTCTCCCCATCATTCTCCCATGGTGTCTCACCAGGGACCTCCCCATCATTCTCCCATGGTGTCTCACCAGGGACCTCCCCATCATTCTCCCATGTTGTCTCACCAGGGACCTCCCCATCATTCTCCCATGTTGTCTCACCAGGGTTCTCCCCATCATTCTCCCATGGTGTCTCACCAGGGACCTCCCCATCATTCTCCCATGGTGTCTCACCAGGGACCTCCCCATCATTCTCCCATGTTGTCTCACCAGGGACCTCCCCATCATTCTCCCATGTTGTCTCACCAGGGTTCTCCCCATCATTCTCCCATGTTGTCTCACCAGGGACCTCTCCCATCATTCTCCCATGTTGTCTCACCAGGGACCTCCCCATCATTCTCCCATGTTGTCTCACCAAGGACCTCCCCATCATTCTCCCATGTTGTCTCACCAGGGTTCTCCCCATCATTCTCCCATGGTGTCTCACCAGGGACCTCCCCATCATTCTCCCATGGTGTCTCACCAGGGACCTCCCCATCATTCTCCCATGTTGTCTCACCAGGGACCTCCCCATCATTCTCCCATGTTGTCTCACCAGGGACCTCCCCATCATTCTCCCATGTTGTCTCACCAGGGTTCTCCCCATCATTCTCCCATGGTGTCTCACCAGGGACCTCCCCATGGTGTCAGGGACCTTCTCCCATGGTGTCTCACCAGGGACCTCCCCATCATTCTCCCATGTTGTCTCACCAGGGACCTCCCCATCATTCTCCCATGTTGTCTCACCAGGGACCTCCCCATCATTCTCCCATGTTGTCTCACCAGGGACCTCCCCATCATTCTCCCATGTTGTCTCACCAGGGACCTCCCCATCATTCTCCCATGTTGTCTCACCAGGGACCTCCCCATCATTCTCCCATGTTGTCTCACCAGGGACCTCCCCATCATTCTCCCATGTTGTCTCACCAGGGACCTCCCCATCATTCTCCCATGTTGTCTCACCAGGGACCTCCCCATCATTCTCCCATGTTGTCTCATTCTCCCAGGGACCTCCCCATCATTCTCCCATGTTGTCTCACCAGGGACCTCCCCATCTTTCTCCCATGTTGTCTCACCAGGGTTCTCCCCATCATTCTCCCATGGTGTCTCACCAGGGACCTCCCCATCATTCTCCCATGGTGTCTCACCAGGGACCTCCCCATCATTCTCCCATGTTGTCTCACCAGGGACCTCCCCATCATTCTCCCATGTTGTCTCACCAGGGACCTCCCCATCATTCTCCCCCTCCCCATCATTCTCCCATGTTGTCTCACCAGGGACCTCCCCATCATTCTCCCATGTTGTCTCACCAGGGACCTCCCCATCATTCTCCCATGTTGTCTCACCAGGGACCTCCCCATCATTCTCCCATGTTGTCTCACCAGGGACCTCCCCATCATTCTCCCATGTTGTCTCACCAGGGACCTCCCCATCATTCTCCCATGTTGTCTCACCAGGGACCTCCCCATCATTCTCCCATGTTGTCTCACCAGGGACCTCCCCATCATTCTCCCATGGTGTCTCACCAGGGACCTCCCCATCATTCTCCCATGTTGTCTCACCAGGGTGTCTCCCCATCATTCTCCCATGTTGTCTCACCAGGGACCTCCCCATCATTCTCCCATGTTGTCTCACCAGGGTTCTCCCCATCATTCTCCCATGGTGTCTCCAGGGACCTCCCCATCATTCTCCCATGTTGTCTCACCAGGGATCTCCCCATCATTCTCCCATGTTGTCTCACCAGGGACCTCCCCATCATTCTCCCATGTTGTCTCTCATCATTCTCCCAGGGACCTCCCCATCATTCTCCCATGTTGTCTCACCAGGGACCTCCCCATCATTCTCCCATGTTGTCTCACCAGGGACCTCCCCATCATTCTCCCATGTTGTCTCACCAGGGACCTCCCCATCATTCTCCCATGTTGTCTCACCAGGGACCTCCCCATCATTCTCCCATGTTGTCTCACCAGGGACCTCCCCATCATTCTCCCATGTTGTCTCACCAGGGACCTCCCCATCATCATGTTGTCTTCTCCCATGTCATTCTCCCATGTTGGACCTCCCCACCATTCTCCCATGTTGTCTCACCAGGGAACCTCCCCATCATTCTCCCATGTTGTCTCACCAGGGACCTCCCCATCATTCTCCCATGTTGTCTCACCAGGGACCTCCCCATCATTCTCCCATGTTGTCTCACCAGGGACCTCCCCATCATTCTCCCATGTTGTCTCACCAGGGACCTCCCCATCATTCTCCCATGTTGTTCTCTCATTCTCCCATGGGTCTCTCCCCATCATTCTCCCATGTTGTCTCACCAGGGACCTCCCCATCATTCTCCCATGTTGTCTCACCAGGGACCTCCCCATCATTCTCCCATGTTGTCTCACCAGGGACCTCCCCATCATTCTCCCATGTTGTCTCACCAGGGACCTCCCCATCATTCTCCCATGTTGTCTCACCAGGGACCTCCCCATCATTCTCCCATGTTGTCTCACCAGGGACCTCCCCATCATTCTCCCATGTTGTCTCACCAGGGACCTCCCCATCATTCTCCCATGTTGTCTCACCAGGGACCTCCCCATCATTCTCCCATGTTGTCTCACCAGGGTTCTCTCCCCATCATTCTCCCATGGTGTCTCACCAGGGACCTCCCCATCATTCTCCCATGGTGTCTCACCAGGGTTCTCCCCATCATTCTCCCATGGTGTCTCCAGGGACCTCCCCATCATTCTCCCATGTTGACCTCCCCATCATTCTCCCATGTTGTCTCACCAGGGACCTCCCCATCATTCTCCCATGTTGTCTCACCAGGGACCTCCCCATCATCTCCCATGTTGTCTCACCAGGGACCTCCCCATCATTCTCCCATGTTGTCTCACCAGGGTTCTCCCCATCATTCTCCCATGGTGTCTCACCAGGGACCTCCCCATCATTCTCCCATGTTGTCTCACCAGGGACCTCCCCATCATTCTCCCATGTTGTCTCACCAGGGACCTCCCCATCATTCTCCCATGTTGTCTCACCAGGGACCTCCCCATCATTCTCCCATGTTGTCTCACCAGGGACCTCCCCATCATTCTCCCATGTTGTCTCACCAGGGACCTTCCCCATCATTCTCCCATGTTGTCTCACCAGGGACCTCCCCATCATTCTCCCATGGTGTCTCACCAGGGACCTCCCCATCATTCTCCCATGTTGTCTCACCAGGGACCTCCCCATCATTCTCCCATGTTGTCTCACCAGGGCCCTCCCCATCATTCTCCCATGTTGTCTCACCAGGGACCTCCCCATCATTCTCCCATGTTGTCTCACCATGGACCTCCCCATCTTTCTCCCATGTTGTCTCACCAGGGTTCTCCCCATCATTCTCCCATGGTGTCTCACCAGGGACCTCCCCATCATTCTCCCATGGTGTCTCACCAGGGACCTCCCCATCATTCTCCCATGTTGTCTCACCAGGGACCTCCCCATCATTCTCCCATGTTGTCTCACCAGGGACCTCCCCATCATTCTCCCATGTTGTCTCACCAGGGACCTCCCCATCATCTCCCATGTTGTCTCACCAGGGACCTCCCCATCATTCTCCCATGTTGTCTCACCAGGGACCTCCCCATCATTCTCCCATGTTGTCTCACCAGGGACCTCCCCATCATTCTCCCATGTTGTCTCACCAGGGACCTCCCCATCATTCTCCCATGTTGTCTCACCAGGGCCCTCCCCATCATTCTCCCATGTTGTCTCACCAGGGACCTCCCCATCATTCTCCCATGGTGTCTCACCAGGGACCTCCCCATCAATCTCCCATGTTGTCTCACCAGGGACCTCCCCATCATTCTCCCATGGTGTCTCACCAGGGACCTCCCCATCAATCTCCCATGTTGTCTCACCAGGGACCTCCCCATCATTCTCCCATGTTGTCTCACCAGGGACCTCCCCATCTGCAACATTTATGACAAAATTGCCCCAAAAATAAACACTTTGCCCAAGAGCACAATGAGGTCTAAGGTCCTATTTTAGTTACTTCGCAGACGCTCTCAACCAGAGAGACTTACAGTAGAGTGAATACATTTTCTTGTCTCTCCCTCTCTCTCTCCCTCTGTGTGTGAGGACAGACTGGACAGAGATTGTGCGCGCCCCGCCCCCCACTGCCCAGTCATGTCAAACCTGGTCCCATACTTCCCCAGATATTATGACCTCTCATCCTCCAAGATGTGTGTCTGATGAACTGAGGTAGTGTACAGTATCAACCCACACTACCCAGAAGGACACAGTGTGTAGGAATCATCTTAGACATGTGAACGTGCTCACAGACTGGCACGTGCAGAGGGTCTGACATACAAACACACATTATACCTTGATTAATATACAGGGGCATGTGTGTAATGCACACATGCCTCACACATGCAGTCGCACACGCCTTGATAAACACACATAAACACACACTGGGTGAGTAACCATCTCCTTCCTCACTAGTATTATATTAGGTTCATGTGGAGGCATCTCCTAACCCTTGCTGTCACTCATCACCCTCCCCTATCCCTGCCTGTGGAGGGTTTACCTAATCCAGCTACCTCTCAGCAGCCCCGCAGGTACCGACCACACCCCTTTCTGCATCTGTTCCCCTGTTGAGGGAAGAGCACTCCGTCCAGCATGTAGTGCCTGCAGATGGGACATATACATTTAGTTTCTAATGACCCTTTAATGCCTCCACAGATGATTTAATGTCTGTCTGATATGGCACCCTGTTCCTTAAATAGTGCACTACGTGTGACGTAATATTAGCCTGGATTTAACCCAGGCTATTGGGTTTCCGCAATGGCATCCTATTTCCAAGTGCACTACTTTTGACCAGAGCCCTATGTGGGCCCGGTTCAAAAGCTGCACACTATATCGAGAAGAGAGTGCCATTTTGGACACAGTGTGTAGATGTTGAATCCAGGCAAATGATAGTGTATGAGGTCTTCAGAGGAGCTGGAGGTGCCTCTCATCAATTTATGCAGCCGCATGCGGTTTATAGTTACGACGGCAGCCGCTTGACGGTTACCGCCGGTTACCGAGGCGGCTGGGCGGGTGCCTGTCTCTGAAATTGTAGCCAGAGTTTTAGATATTATATTCTGTCATTGTTGAGGAAATACGCACACATTCATCCCTTTCACTCTCTTTCACACACACTTACACACACACTTACACACACGCTTACACACACACACTTACACACACGCTTACACACTTACACACACGCTTACACACACACACACACACACACACACACACACACACACACACACACACACACACACACACACATATACACACACACACACAGCTGTAATTGTTTGTTCCATTGTGATGGGCTGCTGTGTGTTTCCAGGGAAGTGTGTTATGGGTTTCAGACTCTGAACTGTTTCCCAGTCATGACAAACACCTCTCTGTATTTTAGAACAGTGGGACGACGCTGTTTTTCATCTGAAGTGCTTCTACTGACTAGAATGATTGAACATTTCGCTTTGGTTCGCTCAACCTATTATATTAAGTGTTTCTGAAAACAAATAACAAATTCAACAGATCAATGTGATTTTTTAAAAATTGAATGAAAGCTTCTAAATTGCTTTCATCCCTTCATAGCGGAGGGGGCAATGTTGCTGCAGCAGCCTATCAGAAGATTTGGAGGTGTGGCTTATTAGGGGCGTGACTTTATAGAGTTCTTTTTTTGCCCATCCATGAGAGTCATTGAGTGTCATGTCTTAAGTTGAGTGTTGAAAAAATAAGTTGAAATTTGAAATACAGGTTTGGTAATCATTTTTTTTTAAACAGTGTTTTTCAATTGAGAAAACCAATCTTATTTACTTTACCAGTTGAAGTAATTTTTGGGTTGATCCAAATAGTAATTTTTGCAGTGTAGAGGTGTATACAAACTGCTGCTTTTCCAATCCCTAATGTCCCTTACCCGCCATTATCAAGCATAGTGTGAAAACTACCAGACCAGGCAGGAACTGAACATGGCACGCAATTTAATTGAGGAAACTAGCTGCGCATAAATCAACTGAGGAAATTCTGTCTTCTCTCAAGTGATCTTATTTTGATCCAAGTCACACAGACAAACAGCCTATTTGACTTGAGATATAACAGAGTTACACATGAGATAAACAAACATACAGTCAATAACACAATAGAAGAACATGTGTACAGTGTGTGCTAACCAAGGAATGAGGTAAGTGGTGAAGTAATTACAATTTACACTGGAGTGATATATGTGCAGATGAAGATGTGCAAGAAATACTGGTGTGCAAAAGAGCAGAAAAACAAAAACAAAATATGGGGATGAGGTAGGTAGATGGTTGGATGGGCTATTTACAGATGGGCTGTGTACAGCTGCAGCGATCGGAAAGCTGCTCTGACAGCTGACGCTTAAAGTTAGTGAGGGAGATATAAGCCTCCAACTTCAGTGATTTTTGCAATTCGTTCCAGCAGCAGAGAACTGGAAGGAAATTGGCCAAAAGAGGTGTTGGCTCTGGGGATGACCAGTGAAATATACCTGCTGGAGCGCGTACTACGGGTGGGTGTTGCTATGGTGACCAGTGAGCTGAGATAAGACGGGGCTTTACCTAGCAAAGATTTATAAATGACCTGGAGCCAGTGGGTTTGGCGACGAATATGGAGCGAGGACCAGCCAACGAGAGCATACAGGTCACAGTGGTGGGTAGTATATGGGGCTTTGGTGACAAAACGGATGGCACTGTGATAAACTGCATCCAATTTGCTGAGTAGAGAGTTGGAGGCTAATTTGTAAATTACATCACCGAAGTCAATGTTGTGAAGATAGTCAGTTTTACAAGTGTAAGTTTGGCAGCATGAGTGGAGACTTTGTTTCGAAATAGGAAGCCGATTCTAGATTTAACTTTGGATTGGAGATGCTTAATGTGAGTCTGGAAGGAGAGTTTACAGTCTAACAAGACACCTAGGTATTTATAGTTGTCCACATATTCTAAGTCAGAACCATCCAGAGTAGTGATGCTAGTCGGGCGGGCGGGTGTGGGCAGCGAACGGTTGAAGAGCATGCATTTAGTTTTACTAGCATTTAAGAGCAGGTGGAGGCCACGGAAGGAGTGTTGTATGGTGTTGAAGCTCGTTTGGAGGTTTGTTAACACAGTTTCCAAAGAAGGGCCAGATGTATACAGAATGGTGTCGTCTGCGTAGAGGTGGATCAAAGAATCACCCGCAGAGAGAGCGACATCATTGATATATACAGAGAAGAGAGTCGGCCTGAGAATTGAACTGTGGCAACCCCATAGAGACTGCCAGAGGTCCAGACAACAGGCCGTCCGATTTAACACACTGAACTCTGTCTGAGAAGTAGTTGGTGAACCCGGCGAGGGAATCATTTGAGAAACCAAGGCTGATTGAGTCTGCCGATAAGAATGTGGTGATTGACAGAGTCGAAAGCCTTGGCCAGGTCGATGAAGACGGCTCCACAGTACTGTCTTTTATCAATGCCAGTTATGATATCGTTTAGGACCTTGAGCGTGGCTGAGGTGCACCCATGACCAGCTCGGAAACCAGATTGCATAGCGCAGAAGGTACGGTGGGATTCGAAATGGTCGGTGATCTGTTTGTTCTCTTGGCTTTCGAAGACCTTAGAAAGGCAGGGCAGGATGGATAGAGGTCTGTAACAGTTTGGGTCTAAAGTGTCCCCCCCTTTGAAGAGGGGGATGACCTCGGCCGCTTTCCAATCTTTAGGAATCTCAGACGATTGAACAGACTAGTAATAGGGGTTGCAAAAAAAAAAAGATTTTGCAGCTCTTTCAGAACATCAGCTGTCTGGATTTGGGTAAAGTAGCAGCAGAGCTGTTGGCCGGGGTTGGGGTAGCCAGGTGGAAAGCATGCCCAGCCGTAGAGAATTGCTTATTGAAATTCTCGATTATCGTGGTGACAGTGTTTCCTAGTCTCAGTGCAGTGGGCAGCTGGGAGGATGTACTCTTATTCTCCATGGACTTTAAAATGTCCCAAAACTTTTTGGAATTAGTGCTGCAGGATGCACATTTCTGTTTGAAAAAGCTAGCCTTGCTCTCCTAACTGACTGTGTATTGGTTCCTGACTTCCCTGAAAAGTTGCATATCTCGGGAACTATTCGATGCTAGTGCAGTACGCTACAAGGTGTTTTTGTGCTGGTCAAGGGCAGTCAAGTCTGGAGTGAACCAAGGGCTGTATCTGTTCTTAGATGCTTATTTAAGATGGTGAGGAAACACTTTTGAAGAACGACATCCTCTACTGACGGGATGAGGTCAATATCCTTCCAGCATACCCAGGCCAGGTCGATTACAAAGGCCTGCAAAAGGTGTTTTAGGGAGCGTTTGACAGTGATGAGGGGTGGTCGTTTGACCACGGACGCAGGCAATTAGGCAGTGATCGCTGAGATCCTGGTTGAAAATAGCAGAGGTGTATTTAGAGGGCAAGTTGGTTAGGATGATATCTATGAGGGTGCCCGTGTTTACGGCTTTGAGGTTGTACCTGGTAGGTTCTTTGATAATTTGTGTGAGATTGAGGTCATCTAGCTTAGATTGTAAAACAGCCGGGGTGTTATGCATATCTCAATTTAGGTCTCCTAGCAGTACGGACTCTGACGATAGATGGGGGGCAATCAATTCACATATGGTGTATAATCTAGAGTTTGTCATTCAAACATTCAACATTTACACAACCCATTCATTAGGAACTGGTAGTTGTGATGAGTTGTAGAACCGTGTAGAAACAGTGGTGTATATGCCTGCATATGTTCAGTAAGAGGCCCCCAACCGTGTAGAAACAGTGGTGTATATGCCTGTATATGTTCAGTAAGAGGCCCCTAGCCACCCAGCGGGCCCCGGAGGAGATATAGAGTCACAAAGTGAACCGTAACACTTCTCTATTTCAGTCAAATATGGCAGTAGATGTCCCCACATGTTGTGAATATAATATGCTTGTAAATTCTTCTCCCAACTCAACTCCATTCCTTGGCTATTTGGTGCAGGTAGTAAATTGGGAATTTGTGTTGGTGCCCACCCCGACAGTGTACTCGGTGGCCATGGAAACCACTCAGAATCCTCCTACAAAAAAAACTAACTTTCCTCCTGCATGAGGAATTTCATACCCATCAGAGAGAAAGAGAGAAACACATTATGAAGTAATTGTAATTACTATGATATATTCAAATTACTATATGAGATTTTCGAGACAGTCTTTTTACCCTAATCATACATAACAGGGGATCCATATCTAATGTCTGAGCGTGAGCATGCTTAGCCCTACAGTGGAAACATGGCATGTTGGCAGTGTCGGGAGTTAGTCGACAACCCCTGTCTGCTGTCATGATGTTTGTTTGGGATGGTTGGAAAATCATTCATCAGCCGCTGTGGTGTGTGTCTGTGTCTGCGTGTGTGTCTGTGGTGTGTGTGTGTCTGTGTCTGCGTGTGTATCTGTGGTGTGTGTGTGTCTGTGTCTGCGTGTGTGTCTGTGGTGTGTGTGTGTCTGTATCTGCGTGTGTGTCTGTATCTGCGTGTGTGTCTGTGTCTGCGTGTGTGTCTGTGTGTGTGTCTGTGTGTGTGTCTGTGTGTGTGTCTGCGTGTGTATCTGTGTCTGTGTGTGTGTCTGTGTCTGCATGTGTGTCTGTGTCTGCATGTGTGTCTGTGTGTGTGTCTGTGTCTGCGTGTGTGTCTGTGTCTGCGGTGTGTGTCAGTGTCTGCGTGTGTGTCTGTGTCTGCATGTGTGTCTGTGGTGTGTGTCTGCGTGTGTGTCTGTGTCTGTGGTGTGTGTCTGTGGTGTATGTCTGCGTGTGTGTCTGTGTCTGCGTGTGTGTCTGTGTCTGCGTGTGTGTCTGCGTGTGTGTCTGTGTCTGCATGTGTGTCTGTGGTGTGTCTGTGTCTGTGTCTGCGTGTGTGTCTGTGTTTGCGTGTGTGCCTGTGTCTGCATGTGTGTCTGCGTGTGTGTCTGTGTCTGCGTGTGTGTCTGCGTGTGTGTCTGCGTGTGTGCTGTGGTGTGCGTGTGTGTCTGCGTGTGTGTCTGTGGTGTGTGTCTGTGTGCGGTGTGAGTCTGTGTCTGCCTGTGTGTCTGTGTCTGCGTGTGTGTCTGTGTCTGCGTGTGTGTCTGTGTCTGCGTGTGTGTCTGGGTCTGCGTGTGTGTCTGTGTCTGCGTGTGTGTCTGCGTGTGTGTCTGTGTCTGCGTGTGTGTCTGTGTCTGCGGTGTGTGCTGTGTCTGCCTGTGTGTCTGTGTCTGCGTGTGTGTCTGTGTCTGCGTGTGTGTCTGTGTCTGCGTGTGTGTCTCTGTCTGCGTGTGTGTCTGTGCCTGCGTGTGTGTCTGTGGTGTGTGTCTGTGTCTGCATGTGTGTATGTGTGTGTGTCTGTGTGTGTTTGTGGTGTGTGTGTGTCTGTGTCTGCGTGTGTGTCTGTGTGCGTGTGTGTCTGCATCTGTGTCTGTGTCTGCGTGTGTGTCTGCGTGTGTATCTGTGGTGTGTGTCTGTGTCTGCGTGTGTGTCTGTGTCTGTGTGTGTGTCTGTGTCTGTGTGTGTGTCTGTGTCTGCATGTGTGTCTGTGTCTGCATGTGTGTGTGTGTGTGTCTGTGTCTGCGTGTGTGTCTGTGTCTGCGGTGTGTGTCAGTGTCTGCGTGTGTGTCTGTGTCTGCATGTGTGTCTGTGGTGTGTGTCTGCTGTGTCTGTGTCTGTGGTGTGTGTCTGTGGTGTATGTCTGCGTGTGTGTCTGTGTCTGCGTGTGTGTCTGTGTCTGCGTGTGTGTCTGCGTGTGTGTCTGTGTCTGCATGTGTGTCTGTGGTGTGTCTGTGTCTGTGTCTGCGTGTGTGTCTGTGTTTGCGTGTGTGCCTGTGTCTGCATGTGTGTCTGCGTGTGTGTCTGTGTCTGTGTGTCTGCGTGTGTGTCTGCGTGTGTGCTGTGGTGTGTGTGTGTCTGCGTGTGTGTCTGTGGTGTGTGTCTGTGTGCGGTGTGAGTCTGTGTCTGCCTGTGTGTCTGTGTCTGCGTGTGTGTCTGTGTCTGCGTGTGTGTCTGTGTCTGCGTGTGTGTCTGGGTCTGCGTGTGTGTCTGTGTCTGCGTGTGTGTCTGCTGTGTCTGTGTCTGCGTGTGTGTCTGTGTCTGCGGTGTGTGTCTGTGTGCCTGTGTCTGTGTCTGCGTGTGTGTCTGTGTCTGCGTGTGTGTCTGTGTCTGCGTGTGTGTCTCTGTCTGCGTGTGTGTCTGTGCCTGCGTGTGTGTCTGTGGTGTGTGTCTGTGTCTGCATGTGTGTATGTGTGTGTGTCTGTGTGTGTGTCTGTGTCTGCGTGTGTGTCTGTGTCTGCGTGTGTGTCTGCATCTGTGTCTGTGTCTGCGTGTGTGTCTGCGTGTGTATCTGTGTGTGTGTCTGTGTGCGTGTGTGTCTGTGTCTGCGTGTGTGTCTGTGTCTGCGTGTGTGTCTCTGTCTGCGTGTGTGTCTGTGCCTGCGTGTGTGTCTGTGGTGTGTGTCTGTGTCTGCATGTGTGTATGTGTGTGTGTCTGTGTGTGTTTGTGGTGTGTGTGTGTCTGTGTCTGCGTGTGTGTCTGTGTCTGCGTGTGTGTCTGCATCTGTGTCTGTGTCTGCGTGTGTGTCTGCGTGTGTATCTGTGGTGTGTGTCTGTGTCTGCGTGTGTGTCTGTGTCTGCGTGTGTGTCTGTGGTGTGTGTCTGTGTCTGCGTGTGTGTCTGTGGTGTGTGTCTGTGTCTGCGTGTGTGTCTGTGCTGTGTGTCTGCGTGTGTGTCTGTGTCTGCGTGTGTGTGTGTGTGTGTCTGTGTCTGCGGTGTGTGTCTGTGTCTGCGTGTGTGTCTGTGTCTGCGTGTGTGTCTGCGTGTGTGTCTGCGCGTGTGTCTGTGTCTGCTTGTGTGTCTGTGTCTGCGTGTGTGTCTGTGTCTGCGTGTGTGTCTGTGGTGTGTGTCTGTGTCTGCGTGTGTGTCTGTGTCTGCGTGTGTGTCTGTGTGTGTGTCTGTGTGTGTGTATGTGGTGTGTGTCTGTGTCTGCGTGTGTGTCTGCGTGTGTGTCTGTGTCTGCGTGTGTGTCTGTGTCTGCGTGTGTGTCTGCGTGTGTGTGTCTGTGGTGTGTGTCTGTGTCTGCGTGTGTGTCTGTGCTGTGTGTCTGCGTGTGTGTCTGTGTCTGCGTGTGTGTCTGTGGTGTGTGTCTGTGTCTGCGGTGTGTGTCTGCGTGTGTGTCTGTGTCTGCGTGTGTGTCTGTGTCTGCGTGTGTGTCTGTGTCTGCGTGTGTGTGTGTGTCTGTGTCTGCGTGTGTCTGTGTCTGCGTGTGTGTCTGTGTCTGCGTGTGTGTCTGCGTGTGTGTGTCTGTGTCTGCGTGTGTCTGTGTCTGCGTGTGTGTCTGTGTCTGCGTGTGTGTCTGTGTCTGCGTGTGTGTCTGTGTCTGCGTGTGTGTCTGCGTGTGTGTCTGTGTCTGCGTGTGTGTCTGCGTGTGTGTGTCTGTGGTGTGTGTCTGTGTCTGCGTGTGTGTCTGTGCTGTGTGTCTGCGTGTGTGTCTGTGTCTGCGTGTGTGTCTGTGGTGTGTGTCTGTGTCTGCGGTGTGTGTCTGCGTGTGTGTCTGTGTCTGCGTGTGTGTCTGTGTCTGCGTGTGTGTCTGTGTCTGCGTGTGTGTCTGTGTCTGCGTGTGTGTCTGTGTCTGCGTGTGTGTCTGTGTCTGCGTGTGTGTCTGTGTATGTGGTGTGTGTGTGTCTGTGTGTGTGTCTGTGTCTGCGTGTGTGTCTGTGTCTGCGTGTGTGTCTGCGTGTGCGTCTGTGTCTGCGTGTGTGTCTGTGTCTGCGTGTGTGTCTGTGTCTGCATGTGTGTCTGTGTCTGCGTGTGTGTCTGCGTGTGTGTCTGTGTCTGCGTGTGTGTCTGCATGTGTGTCTGTGTCTGCGTGTGTGCGTGTGTGTCTGCGTGTGTGTCTGTGTCTGCGTGTGTGTCTGTGTGTGTCTGTGTCTGCGTGTTTGTGGTGTGTGTCTGCGTGCGTGTCTGTGTCTGCGTGTGTGTCTGTGGTGTGTGTCTGTGTCTGCGTGTGTGTCTGTGGTGTGTGTCTGTGTCTGCGTGTGTGTCTGTGGTGTGTGTCTGTGTCTGCGTGTGTGTCTGTGTCTGCATGTGTGTCTGTGTGTGTGTCTGTGTGTGTGCCTGTGTGTGTGTCTGTGGTGTGTGTGTGTCTGTGTCTGCGTGTGTGTCTGTGTCTGCGTGTGTGTCTGTGGTGTGTGTCTGCGTGTGTGTCTGTGTCTGCGTGTGTGTCTGTAGTGTGTGTCTGCGTGTGTGTGTCTGCGTGTGTGTCTGTGTCTGCGCGTGTGTCTGTGGTGTGTGTCTGTGTCTGCGTGTGTGTCTGTGGTGTGTGTCTGTGTCTGCGTGTGTGCCTGTGGTGTGTGTCTGTGTCGTGTGTGTCTGTGTCTGTGTGTCTGTGTCTGCATGTGTGTCTGTGGTGTGTGTCTGTGTCTGCGTGTGTGTCTGTGGTGTGTGTCTGTGTCTGCGTGTGTGTCTGCGTGTGTGTCTGTGTCTGTGGTGTGTGTCTGTGTCTGCGTGTGTGTCTGTGGTGTGTGTCTGTGTGTGTGCCTGTGTGTGTCTGTGTCTGCGTGTGTGTCTGTGGTGTGTGTCTGTGTGTGTGCCTGTGTGTGTGTCTGTGTGTGTGTGCGGCGTCGTTGGTCTCCAGGAGCGGCGGGTGAGAAAATAAAGGCTCTGTGTGATTTATGTGGCTTCGCGGGGCAGATTAAATGGTCTGTCCACAGCTCCTGAGAGGGCTATATATAATGGCAGGGACTACTAGCTTAGCGCTGAGGTCTGAGGGATGGAGGGGGACCGGAGGTGTATAGGAACACTGGACACTGTCTCATTAGTTGGTTGGTTGGCTGGCTGGCTGGTTGGTTGGTTGGCTGGTTGGTTGGCTGGTTGGTTGGCTGGTTGGTTGGTTGGCTGGCTGGTTGGTTGGCTGGTTGGTTGGCTGGTTGGTTGGTTCAGTCATTTGTTCACTCACTCGCTCACTCCCTCACTCACTCACTCACAACCTTTATATCACTGGTGGAGAATAAGTAAGGAACTGTATAGGGCCAGTGGAGCAACTGCATTACACTGTGGTTCAATAGGTCTTTATTGACCTTGTCACTGTTGTTGGTGACCCTTGATACTGTTATTGTCACCTACAGAAGAAAGATAGCAGGTTGGCTAACAGCAGTCAGGCATACTGTAGTTCAGTGGTCACCAACCAGTCGATCGCGATCTTCAAGGCATTCAAATCAAATCAAATGTATTTATATAGCCCTTCGTACATCAGCTGATATCTCAAAGTGCTGTACAGAAACCCAGCCTTGTCACACCCTGACCATAGTTTGCTTGCTTTGTATGTTTCTATGTTTTGTTTGGTCAGGGTGTGATCTGAGTGGGCATTCTATGTTGTGTGTCTAGTTTGTCTGTTTCTGTGTTTGGCCTGATATGGTTCTCAATCAGAGGCAGGTGTTAGTCATTTGTCTCTGATTGGGAACCATATTTAGGTAGCCTGTTTGGTGTTGGGGTTTGTGGGTGATTGTCTCCTCTGTCAGTGTTTGTTCCACATGGGACTGTTTCGGGTTTCCACACTTGTTGTTTTTGTAGTTTATTCATGTATAGTTTTCTTATTAAAAACAAACATGAATTTCAACCACGCTGCATTTTGGTCCTCCTCTCCTTCGACGGAAGAATCCCATTACAAGCCTAAAACCCCAAACAGCAAGCAATGCAGGTGTAGAAGCACGGTGGCTAGGAAAAACTCCCCAGAAAGGCCAAAACCTAGGAAGAAACCTAGAGAGGAACCAGGCTATGTGGAGTGGCCAGTCCTCTTCTGGCTGTGCCGGGTGGAGATTATAACAGAACATGGCCAATATGTTCAAATGTTCATAAATGACCAGCATGGTCAAATAATAATAAGGCAGAACAGTTGAAACAGGAGCAGCAGCACGGCCAGGTGGACTGGGGACAGCAAGGAGTCATCATGTCAGGTAGTCCTGAGGCATGGTCCTAGGGCTCAGGTCCTCCGAGAGAGAGAAAGGAAGAGAGAAAGAGAGAATTAGAGAGAGCACACTTAAATTCGCACAGGACACCGAATAGGACAGGAGAAGTACTCCAGATATAACAAACTGACCCTAGCCCCCCGACACATAAACTACTGCAGCATAAATACTGGAGGCTGAGACAGGAGGGGTCAGGAGACACTGTGGCCCCATCCGAGGACACCCCCGGACAGGGCCAAACAGGAAGGATATAACCCCACCCACTTTGCCAAAGCACAGCCCCCACATCACTAAAGGGATAGCTTCAACCACCAACTTACCATCCTGAGACAAGGCCGAGTATAGCCCACAAAGATCTCCACCACGGCACAACCCAAGGGGGGGCGCCAACCCAGACAGGAAGATCACATCAGTGACTCAACCCACTCAAGTGACGCACCCATCCATTCCTAGTCGATCACCAAATATTTCTGTAGAAAAGCCAACGATAAAGGCTTGTGCTCCTTTGAAAAAAAGTTGTGTTGTTGGTGGTGGCAGGTGCACTTGATTCACAAACCCTGCGCCCCGAGTAGACAAAGTGTTCCCATTATTGAATCTTTTCATTTGTCTGAAAAGACAGACTCCACCTGGAGGTTTGTGGCTAAATTGACCACGCCTACTCCTCGGGCTCATCGTGCCTACAGCTTCCAGCAGAGTTTGACACTGGCCTACATGAGATACCATGACCAGAGAGAGACTGTCAAAGAATACAGCAAAGAGCTGCTGTTTAAGTTTTTATTCAGCACTGTCAACACTGGGGTGGGCTTCTCTGTACCACCACTCGCGCTGCAGCTGCAATGAATTAGTAGCCAAGTGTATCGACAGCCCTGCGTTTTTAGCATTATTAGCAGCTTGTTGTGTTGATTTTAATACTAAGGAATATTTAACTTTCTCTGGTCAGAGGAACAATATGAGTTTGTGCGTGAGGCAGATGCGGCGCGACTCGAGTTTCGCCATCAGGCAGAAGAAGGTGTCCCCTCTCTCTGGTCGGAGTTGAGGGATAGGGGTGGAGGGAGAGTAGGGGGATAGGGGTGGAGGGAGAGTTGGGGGATAGGGGTGGAGGGAGAGTAGGGGGATAGGGGTGGAGGGAGAGTTGGGGGATAGGGGTGGAGGGAGAGTAGGGGGATAGGGGTGGAGGGAGAGTAGGGGGATAGGGGTGGAGGGAGAGTAGGGGGATAGGGGTGGAGGGAGAGTTGGGGGATAGGGGTGGAGGGAGAGTAGGGGGATAGGGGTGGAGGGAGAGTTGGGGGATAGGGGTGGAGGGAGAGTAGGGGGATAGGGGTGGAGGGAGAGTAGGGGGATAGGGGGTAGGGGGTGGAGGGAGAGTAGGGGGATAGGAGTGGAGGGAGAGTAGGGGGATAGGGGTGGAGGTAGGGGGATAGGGGTGGAGGGAGAGTAGGGGGATAGGGGTGGAGGGAAAGTTGGGGGATAGGGGTGGAGGGAGAGTTGGGGGATAGGGGTGGAGGGAGAGTTGGGGGATAGGGGTGGAGGGAGAGTTGGGGGATAGGGGTGGAGGGAGAGTTGGGGGATAGGGGTGGAGGGAGAGTTGGGGGATAGGGGTGGAGGGAGAGTTGGGGAATAGGGGTGGAGGGAGAGTTGGGGATTGGGATAGAGGGAGAGTTGGGGGATTGGGATGGAGGGAACGGGGGAATGGAGAAAATGGAAAAATAAACACAGGAGACAAATAGTTGAGTCGACCAATGGAAGTGTGTTTATTTGAAGTTGTGTGAGGAGAGGAAGCAGACATAGGGAGGCTGCTGTTGCTGTGCTCATACACACACACATACACACACACACACACACACACTCTCTCTCTCGCTTTATGATGGAGGAATTCTCACTTTAAACAAACAACGGCAGGAAATCGGAGGTGAACTCTTAAATGACGGCCCCAAGGGTCCTGCTGAACTCTCTTAACTAGTGGGAACACTTCTATCTAACTACTGTCATCATCAATTAGTTCCTATAGTATCAAACCATACATAGACTTCACTTACACCTAAACACACTTAACTTTGTCTCCCTTTGAAAGACTGTAAATTACTGTAGGAAAATAGTGTGTATGTGTCTTCCCTGTCTCCGCTATCTGAATCCCTCAGTTTGCTCTGTCAGATAAGTGATCTTGAGAGTGCGGTGCAGCAATTGAGAAAAATCTAGGATCAAGAGGGGGCAGTGTTTGTGCTTTGTATTATCCCCCCCCCACACACACACACACAGACACATACCCTAGCAAACATCCTGGTGGGACAGTGAGATCCTGGAGGCTGCTGTGTGTGTGTGTGTTTGTGTGTGCGTGCATGCGGTATGTGGGGTTGAATGGTGTGGGAGGAGTGTGTGCGATGGGTCTTGGTGTGACAGTGAGGCGGGTATGTCCGTCAGACAGACAGGTCAGGCCGAGCTCTCTGTCTTCTAATGCTGGAGACAAATCACGAGGCTAAGAGTTGGGGACGAGACTCCCAAGTTTATGTCTGTCAACTTGGCAAGAGATCAGTTCAGAGTGTAGTTTTGCTTCCTGTGTGATGATGCGTGTGTCTGTGTGGGTGTGTTCTTTCATGTGTGTGTGTTTTTATTTTTCATTGTGTTCGAGGAAATAAAGACAAGGTGAGTGACCTGAGAAAGATGTCTCTGAAAGAACACTTAGACCAGAATTGTTCTCATTCAATCACACATTTGGCAGTGTTTTTTGTCCCACATTTGAGTCGATGGGAAAACAGTTCAGTGTTTTCAGGCTACAGGGTTTTCCTGAGTCCCGCCTGGCTTTGTATGGCTGCAGACCTTTCCTTGAACTGCACTGAATACAAGGATAATCTGTCCAGGCGGATCTCAATGTTTTCACACACACACAGACACACACACACAGCCGGACATCAGAGCGGGGTCGAGGTGCTGAAAGTGACTGGGCACAGGCTAACACAGTGACCACACGGCCCCTCCCTCTCAAACACAAACTCTTCCTCCATTTTATAAATACTTTGTTTAAATATTATTACAGTTTGTGTAAAGGCTTTGAAAGGGACCTCTAATGATTTGGTTGTGAGTTTCTATCTGTCTCTCTCTCCCCCTCTCTCTTTAAATTTCCTCTCTCTCTCTTTCTTAATCTCTCTCTGTCTCTCTCTCTCTCTGGGGGTAAATATGAGTTGTTATTTACTTCGGAAGACTTTCCATTTGACATTTTTTCTCTTCTCCTGCCATGTTCGCTGTATTTTTAGGCCAGAGTTTGTTTTTGGTGAGTCAAAATGTTTTACGAGTGTGAGTGTGACTGACCCGGTGTGTGTGTGGAGTTAGTTACAACCGTCAGAGCTACAGGGGAATGGACACCACAACATCTCCATACTTCCATACTGTCCACACACACACACACACACACACACACACACACACACACACACACACACACACACACACACACACACACACACACACACACACACTTCCTCTTGTAATTCAAATAATCCAGGTTAGGGAAGGTTCCTGACCCAAATAGCAGTTACAACTGTAGCCTGATTCCAGATCTGTTTGTGCTGTCTTGCCAACTTCATTGACCATAGGAGCAAGACAGCACAAACAGATCTGACACCAGGTTAGTAAAGCTTTTGTTCCCTTAACAGAGATGAACAGCTGGACTCTGTTAAAGTGAAATGAAAGCTTCCTGCCCTCCTCTCCACACAGTCACTGTCTGGATGTGAACTTAGTTTCACTAATGCAACTGGTGGTCCCAACTGGTCCTTTTATTATGACATCACAGTCCTGAAGGACTGAAGGTCTGACAGGAATCACCTATATCACCTTTGCTTTTGTCTGAGACTCAGCTTCCCATGACAGAGAGAGGAGAGAGAGACACAGAGAGAGAGAGAGACAGAGAGAGGGAGACAGAGAGAGGGAGACAGAGAGGGAGAGAGAGAGAGACAAAGAGAGGGAGACAGACAGAGAGAGAGAGACAGAGAGAGGGAGACAGAGAGAGAGAGAGAAAGACAGAGGGAAAGAGAGAGAGAGTGTATGTGCGCCCTCTTGTATTTGGGGAAGAGATTGGGGAGGGTTATTGGAATAGGGGAGTGCTCCGTTTGAAAGACATCAATGCAGCGCGTTGAATAAAAGCACTCATTGAAATTCATGGCTTAGTACCTATAGCATTGTGGTTTCAGTCGGCCAGTGAAAGAGAGAGAGAGAGAGAGAGAGAGTCTGACAGATTTCAATTCAAATGGCATTTACAAGAGCACACAAGAGCACGGATGGAAAGAGAAGAAAGGAGGTGTGTGTGTGTGTGTGTGTGTGTGTGTGTGTGTGTGTGTTTGTGTGGTGTGGTGTGGTTTTTCCTCCAACGAGCCTGCAGTTTTTAGTTGAAGGGACAAGGGCGCATTAATGCTTACTACCAAATTGGCTACAACCATCCATGTGTCTACCTATAGATGCCTACATCTTCCATTCCATATAACAAAGCACCGATTGTGGTTGATTTAAACCAGTCAAATAGTCTCATTGGTTCATACTGTATGATTGACAATCAGTTAACCAATAACTCGCCTATACAGTAGTGAGGATAGTTGCTGCATCTTAAAAGCCACTACGTAAGAGATGTATGTTAGTCTTCAAACATTTTCTCTACTTGCCGTCTCGGACATCAGAACCTACGCAGCAACAGAGGCCAAATCAGCCCTCTAGAGAGGCTCTTTGAAGAGGAACTTTAGCCTAGCTCTGAATTGTTGCAGCGAGGCTTTGAACGTCCTCCCCGTTTGATAGGAGCCTTTAAATGGTTTATTTAAAAGGGCCCTTTTAAGTGGAAGCTTTATGGGCGGCTGTACTGTGTGATCACTACTCAGTGCAGAGGAGTACAAACACATTGGTCCTCACCACACACACACACACACACACACACACACACTCAGACGCATTTACACGGGACAGTGATGACTGGCGACTCTCGAAAGAGATACAGAACAACAGCTCATCCCTCTCAGACCTCAGAGGACCCCTCTCTTTTCAGGCAGCTCCTCTGTGTGTCCTGGACTCCTCATGGTGTGTTGACTGAGGCAGCCCTGGCGAGAGAGAGATCAGCCTCTCAGTCTCTCTGACTGGCATCCAGCCTGCCACAAAAACATCATCTCATCCCTCATCCCTCAGTGGAAATACTGGATGCAGGAGATGCCTGAGGCACTAAAATAGGCCTCTCTGTCTCCATCTGTCTCTCTCTGTCTCTCACTCTCTCTCTTCCACCTAGTCTCGCTGTCTCCTTTCTTCCCCCCTCTCTTTCCCTTTCTCCCCCTCTTTCTTACTCTTTAACCTGCTCCATCTCTCTCTCTCCCCTGCATTCCCCTCTCCACTCTCTCATCATCTCTCTCTCCCCCTGCATTCCCCTCTCCACTCTCTCAACATCTCTGTCTCTCCCTGCATTCCCCTCTCCACTCTCTCAACATCTCTCTCTCCCCCTGCATTCCCCTCTCCACTCTCTCAACATCTCTCTCTCCCCCTGCATTCCCCTCTCCACTCTGTCAACATCTCTCTCTCCCCCTGCATTCCCCTCTCCACTCTCTCAACATCTCTCTCTCCCCCTGCATTCCCCTCTCCACTCTGTCAACATCTCTCTCTCACCCTGCATTCCCCTCTCCACTCTCTCAACATCTCTCTCTCACCCTGCATTCCCTCTCCACTCTGTCAACATCTCTCTCTCCCCTGCATTCCCCTCTCCACTCTCTCAACATCTCATTCTCTCCCCCTGCATTCCCCATTCTCCACTCTGTCAACATCTCTCTCTCTCCCTGCATTCCCCTCTCCACTCTGTCAACATCTCTCTCTCCCCTGCATTCCCCTCTCCACTCTCTCAACATCTCTCTCTCCCCCTGCATTCCCCTCTCCACTCTCTCAACATCTCTCTCCCCTGCCCCCTGCATTCCCCTCTCCACTCTCTCAACATCTCTCTCTCCCCCTGCATTCCCCTCGCCACACTCTCAACATCTCTCTCTCCCCTGCATTCCCCTCTCCACTCTCTCAACATATCTCTCTCCCCCTGCATTCCCCTCTCCACTCTCTCAACATCTCTCTCTCCCCCTGCATTCCCCTCGCCACACTCTCAACATCTCTCTCTCCCCCTGCATTCCCTCTCTCCACTCTCTCAACATCTCTCTCTCCCCTGCATTCCCCTCTCCACTCTCTCAACATCTCTCTCTCCCCCTGCATTCCCCTCTCCACTCTCTCAACATCTCTCTCCCCTGCATTCCCCTCTCCACTCTCTCAACATCTCTCTCTCCCCTGCATTCCCCTCTCCACTCTCTCAACATCTCTCTCTCCCCCTGCATTCCCCTCTCCACTCTCTCAACATCTCTCTCTCCCCCTGCATTCCCCTCTCCACTCTCTCAACATCTCTCTCTCCCCTGCATTCCCCTCTCCACTCTCAACATCTCTCTCTCCCCTGCATTCCCCTCTCCACTCTCTCAACATCTCTCTCTCCCCCCCCTGCATTCCCTCTCCACTCTCTCAACATCTCTCTCTCCCCTGCATTCCCCTCTCCATTCAACATCTCTCTCTCCCCTGCATTCCCCTCTCAACATCTCTCTCTCCCCTGCATTCCCCTCTCCACTCTCTCAACATCTCTCTCTCCCCCTGCATTCCCCTCTCCACTCTCTCAACATCTCTGTCTCCCCTGCATTCCCCTCTCCACTCTCTCAACATCTCTCTCTCCCCCTGCATTCCCCTCTCCACTCTCTCAACATCTCTCTCTCCCCCTGCATTCCCCTCTCCACTCTCTCAACATCTCTGTCTCCCCTGCATTCCCCTCTCCATTCTCTCAACATCTCTCAACATCTCCCCCTGCATTCCCCTCTCCACTCTCTCAACATCTCTCTCCCCTGCATTCTCTCCTCTCCACTCTCTCCCCCAACATCTCTCTCTCAACATCCCCTGCATTCCCCTCTCCCTCTCTCAACATCTCTCTCTCCCCTGCATTCCCCTCTCCACTCTCTCAACATCTCTCTCTCCCCCTGCATTCCCCTCTCCACTCTCTCAACATCTCTCTCTCCCCTGCATTCCCCTCTCCCCTCTCAACATCTCTCTCTCCCCTGCAACATCTCTCTCTCCCCTGCATTCCCCTCTCCACTCTCTCAACATCTCTCTCTCCCCCCCCCTGCATTCCCTCTCCATTCCCTCTCTCTCAACATCTCTCTCTCCCCCTGCATTCCCCTCTCCACTCTCTCAACATCTCTCTCTCCCCCTGCATTCCCCTCTCCACTCTCTCAACATCTCTCTCCCCCTGCATTCCCCTCTCAACATCTCTCTCTCCCCTGCATTCCCCTCTCCACTCTCTCAACATCTCTCTCTCCCCTGCATTCCCCTCTCCACTCTCTCAACATCTCTCTCTCTCCCCTGCATTCCCCTCTCCACTCTCTCAACATCTCTCTCTCCCCTGCATTCCCCTCTCCACTCTCTCAACATCTCTCTCTCCCCCTGCATTCCCCTCTCCACTCTCTCAACATCTCTCTCTCCCCTGCATTCCCTCTCCACTCTCTCATCTCTCTCCCCCTGCATTCCCCTCTCCACTCTCTCAACATCTCTCTCCCCCTGCATTCCCCTCTCCACTCTCTCAACATCTCTTCTCCCCCTGCATTCCCCTCTCCACTCTCTCAACATCTCTGTCTCCCCCTGCATTCCCCTCTCCACTCTCTCAACATCTCTCTCTCCCCCTGCATTCCCCTCTCCACTCTCTCAACATCTCTCTCTCCCCCTTGCTGGTTGTCCAGGCTGTATTAACAGGGCTGTGATATGTTTGTATCTGGCATTGGGCTCCTGAGAGCTCCAGAGAGAGGAGTGGAGGCTGGGGAGTTTGGGTCAGCTGGGGCTGGGAAGGGTAGGGTCAGCTGGGGCTGGGAAGGGTTGGGTCAGCTGGAGGCTGGGGAGGGTTGGGTCGGCTGGGGTGGGAAGGGTTGGGTCAGCTGAAGGCTGGAGAGGGTTGGGTCAGCTGGAGGCTGGGGAGTTTGGGTCAGCTGGGGCTGGGAAGGGTTGGGTCAGCTGGAGGCTGGGGAGGTTTGGGTCGGCTGGGGCTGGGAAGGGTTGGGTCAGCTGAAGGCTGGAGAGGGTTGGGTCAGCTGGAGGCTGGGGAGGTTTGGGTCGGCTGGGGCTGGGTAGGGCAGGGTCAGCTGGAGGCTGGGGAGGGTTGGGTCAGCTGGAGGCTGGGGAGGTTTGGGTCAGCTGAAGACTGGAGAGGGTAGGGTCAGCTGGAGGCTTGGGAGGGTTGGGTCAGCTGGAGGCTGGAGAGGGTTGGGTCAGCTGGAGGCTGGGGAGGTTTGGGTGTGCTGTCTTATTTGGACAAACTACAGTACTGCTACCTCCTCTCCTCTCCTCCACTACAGTACCACTACCTCCTCTCCTCCACTACAGTACCACTACCTCCTCTCCTCCTCTACAGTACTACTATCTCCTCTCAACCACTACAGTACTACTACATCCTCTCCTCCACTACAGTACCACTACCTCCTCTCCTTTCCTCCACTACAGTACTACTATCTCCTCTCCTCCACTACAGTACTACTATCTCCTCTCCTCTCCTCCACTACAGTACTACTACCTCCTCTCCTCCACTACAGTACTACTACCTCCTCTCCTCCACTACAGAACTACTACCTCCTCTCCTCCACTACAGATCCACTACCTCCTCTCCTCCACTACAGTACTACTACCTCCTCTCCTCTCCTCTACTACAGTAATATTACCTCCTCTCCTCCACTACAGTTCTACTACCTCCTCTCCTATACTACAGTACTACTACCTCCTCTCCTCCACTACAGTACTACTACCTCCTCTCCTCCACTACAGTACTACTACCTCCTCTCCTCCACTACAGAACTACTACCTCCTCTCCTCCACTACAGTACTGCTACCTCCTCTCCTCTCCTCCACTACAGTACTACTACCTCCTCTCCTCTCCTCTACTACAGTACTATTACCTCCTCTCCTCCACTACAGTTCTACTACCTCCTCTCCTATACTACAGTACTACTACCTCCTCTCCTCCACTACAGTACTATTATCTCCTCTCAACCACTACAGTACTACTACCTCCTCTCCTCCACTACAGTACTACTACCTCCTCTCCTCCACTACAGTACTACTACCGCCTCTCCTCTCCTCCACTACAGTACTACTACCTCCTCTCCTCCACTACAGTACTACTACCTCCTCTCCTCCACTACAGAACTACTACCTCCTCTCCTCCACTACAGTACTGCTACCTCCTCTCCTCTCCTCCACTACAGTACTACTACCTCCTCTCCTCTCCTCTACTACAGTACTATTACCTCCTCTCCTCCACTACAGTTCTACTACCTCCTCTCCTATACTACAGTACTACTACCTCCTCTCCTCCACTACAGTACTATTATCTCCTCTCAACCACTACAGTACTACTACCTCCTCTCCTCCACTACAGTACTACTACCTCCTCTCCTCCACTACAGTACTACTACCGCCTCTCCTCTCCTCCACTACAGTACTACTACCTCCTCTCCTCCACTACAGTACTGCTACCTCCTCTCCTCCACTACAGTACTACCACCTCCTCCTCCACTACACTACTATTACCTCCTCTCCTCCACTACAGTACTACTACCTCCTCTCCTATACTACAGTACTACTACCCTCCTCTCCTCCACTACAGTACTATTATCTCCTCTCAACCACTACAGTACTACCTCCTCTCCTCTCCTCCACTACAGTACTACTACCTCTTCTCCTCTCCACCACTACAGTACTACTACCTCCTCTCCTCCACTACAGTACTAAAACTTCCTCTCCTTTCGTTTTCTACAGTACTACTCCCTCCTCTCCTCTAAACCACTACAGTACTACTCCCTTCTCTCCTCTAAACCACTACAGTACTACTACCTCTTCTCCTCCCCTACTACAGTACTACTACCTCCTCTCCTCCCCTAATACAGTACTACTACCTCCTCTCCTCCACTACAGTACTACTACCTCCCTCCTCCACTACAGTACTACTACCTCCTCTCCTCTCCTCCACTACAGTACTACTACTCTCCTCTCCTCTCCTCCACTACAGTACTACTACCTCCTCTCCTCCACTACAGTACTACTACCTCCTCTCCTCCACTACAGAACTACTACCTCCTCTCCTCCACTACAGTACTACTACCTCCTCTCCTCCACTACAGTACTACTACCCTCCTCTCCTCCACTACAGTACTACTATCTCCTCTCCTCCACTACAGTACTACTACCTCCTCTCCTCTCCTATACTACAGTACTACTACCTCCTCTCCTCTCCTCCACTACAGTACTACTATCTCCTCTCCTCCACTACAGTACTACTACCTCCTCTCCTATACTACAGTACTACTACCTCCTCTCCTCCACTACAGTACTACTACCTCCTCTCCTCCACTACAGAACCACTACCTCCTCTCCTCCACTACAGTACTACTACCTCCTCTCCTCCACTACAGTACTACTACCTCATCTCAACCACTACAGTACTGCTACCTCCTCTCCTCTCTTTCACTACTGAGTGATTCAGTAGCTCTGGACCCACTGACCTCCCCAGTCATAACAATGAGGACAGGGAGCTGTAATGGAACAGTCAGCCCTGCTCTCAACTCAACCCTTACCGTTTCACTTCAAACTCTTTTCTCTTCCACACTCGCTGAGATGTGTCTCTCTCTCTGTCTGTCTCTGTCTGTTTTTCTCTGTCTCCGCTAGACCATTTTCATCTCATCCCCTTTTCTCCCTCCCTCTCTGTCTGTCTCTCTTTCTCCTTCCCTCCCTCCCCCACACCCCCCCTCTCTATCTGTCTCTCTTTCTCCTTCTCTCCCTCTTTCTCCTTCCCCCCACCCCCTCTCTGTCTGTCTCTTTCTCCTTCTCCTTCTCTCCCTCCCCCCCACCCCCCTCTCTATCTGTCTCTCTTTCTCCTTCCCTCCCTCCCCCCCACACCCCTCTCTATCTGTCTCTCTTTCTCCTTCCCTCCCTCCCCCCACCCCCTCTCTATCTGTCTCTCTTTCTCCTTCCCTCCCTCCCCCACACCCCCCTCTCTATCTGTCTCTCTTTCTCCTTCTCTCCCCCACCCCCCTCTCTGTCTGTCTCTCTTTCTCCTTCCCTCCCTCCCCCCTGTCTCTCTTTCCCCCTTCCCTCCCTCCCCACATCTGTCTCTCTTTCTCCTTCCTTCCCTCCCTCCTCTCTGTCTGTCTCCCTCCTTCCTCCCCCACCCCCCCCTCTCTGTCTGTCTCTCTTTCTCCTCCTTCCCTCCCTCCCCACACCCCCTCTCTGTCTGTCTCTCTTTCTCCTTCTTCCCTCCCTCCCCCCACACCCCCTCTCCTTTTCCTTCCTCCCTCCCTCCCCCCACCCCCCTCTCTGTCTGTCTCTCTTTCTCCTTCCTTCCCTCCCTCCCTCCCCCACCCCCTCTCTGTCTGTCTCTCTTTCTCCTCCTTTCCCTCCCCCACACCCCCTCTGTCTTCTCCTCCCTCCCTCCCCCACCCCCTCTCTGTCTGTCTCTCTTTCTCCTTCCTTCCCTCCCTCCCCACACCCCCCACTGTCTGTCTCTCTTTCTCCTTCCCCCTCTCTGTCTGTCTCTCTTTCTCCTTCCTTTCCCTCCCCACACCCCCCTCTCTGTCTGTCTCTCTTTCTCCTTCCTTCCCTCCCTCCCCCACACCCCCTCTCTGTCTCTCTTTCTCCTTCCTTCCTCCCTCCCCCACACCCCCTCTCCCCTCTCTGTCTGTCTCTCTTTCTCCTTCCTTCCCTCCCTCCCCCACACCCCCTCTCTGTCTGTCTCTCTTTCTCCTTCCTTCCCTCCCTCCCCCCACACCCCCCTCTGTCTATCTGTCTCTCTTTTCCCCCCACCCCCTCCTCTCTCTTTCTCTTCCTCCCTCCCTCCCCCCACCCCCCTCTGTCTGTCTCTCTTTCTCCTTCCCTCCCTCCCCACACCCCCTCTCTATATTCTCCTCCCTCCCCCCCCCCACCCCCTCTCTGTCTGTCTCTCTCTTTCTCCTTCCCTCCCTCCCCACACCCCCTCTCTATCTGTCTCTCTTTCTCCTTCCCTCCCTCCTCCCCCACACCCCCCTCTCTGTCTGTCTCTCTCTCCTTTTCTCCTTCCCTCCCTCCCCCCCCCCACCCCCCTCTGTCTGTCTCTCTTTCTCCTTCCTTCCCTCCCTCCCCCACACCCCCCTCTCTGTCTGTCTCTCTTTCTCCTTCCTTCCCTCCCTCCCCCCACCCCCTCTCTATCTGTCATTGTCGTTTAGCACAAACTGAGTTTGTCAGAGCTCGACATGTGTTGTGGGTAGAACGTTTATCGGCCCGTCACGTTGGGACTTCAGGTTTGATAACTGAACATTTCAGTTGCCTCCCACCCAGGCCTTCCTCCAGCCAGCCATCTCATCACATTGAGCCTATAGAGAGGCCAGTGGAGCTCAAGGCCCAGGTGGCCCCCGGCTCTGTTTGCTGTTTCAGGACAGATTGTGCTGAGTCTAGGGGTCCCTCTCCACCTTCTCCCTTTCCCAGTTTTATTTGACTTCACCCAAGTTTAAATTGACTATAGATGAAGTTGTACACACTTCTTTCTTCTGAATTTCGTTTTTTAAAACAGCTACAGCGTATATCTTGTCAACTGTTGTGTTGTTGTGTTGTGTTGTGTTGTGTTGTGTTGTTGTGTTGTGTTGTGTTGTTGTGTTGTGTTGTGTTGTTGTGTTGTGTTGTGTTGTGTTGTGTTGTGTTGTGTTGTGTTGTTGTGTTGTGTTGTGTTGTTGTGTTGTGTTGTGTTGTTGTGTTGTGTTGTGTTGTGTTGTGTTGTGTTGCTGTGTTGTGAGGGCTGTGGGTTGAGGTGGCCACCGATATTACTTTTCCACACGGAAACGTTTCCTAACCTATCCGATCCGAGTTTATTTTCAGTGCGTTTAAAGAATAACTCAAATGTGAAATGTATGCACTTGTATAAACCAAAATACATTGATTGTACAGGAACAAGTGTAACTTTACATTTCACTCCACATATATGAAAATGTAGCATTTATTTGTTCCATTTTTCCACAGCGTTGCCTGAACACCTTGGATGAGTTGGGAATCTTTCAGATTGAGTCTTTAGAAAGGAGATGCTTTAGGATGGTAGTGTTAGACTTGTCTGTAAAGGGGACTCCTAGCACCCCTATCCAAGGAGATACTTTGGACCCCTAATGAGGCACATGAAGGGCCCCCAGGGACTGTTACTCTCACCACACCACAAAGAGAAATCCAGAAAGGGCTGCCCAGTGCTCTTTGAGGGTTTTGGAGAGGACCAGTATGTAGTGGAGGGGGTGTCTGGGGGAGGACGGGGGACGGTGGTTTTGTCTTGGTAAACGTCCCTTGTGAGAGACTGCATTCCGTGGGTGTTGAAGTCCCAGGGATGTTTGCTTTAGAGGAGGACTCACTCCCCCTCTCTCTTCATCCTCTTAGTGCACTCCCTCTCTCTTCATCCTCTTAGTGCACTCCCTCTCTCTTCATCCTCTTAGTGCACTCCCTCTCTCTTCATCCTCTTAGTGCACTCCCTCTCTCTTCATCCTCTTAGTGCTTCATCCTCTTAGTGCACTCTCTCTTCATCCTCTTAGTGCACTCCCTCTCTCTTCATCCTCTTAGTGCACTCCCTCTCTCTACATCCTCTTAGTGCACTCCCTCTCTCTTCATCCTCTTAGTGTACTCCCTCTCTCTTCATCCTCTTAGTGCACTCCCTCTCTCTTCATCCTCTTAGTGCACTCCCTCTCTCTTCATCCTCTTAGTGCACTCCCTCTCTCTTCATCCTCTTAGTGCACTCCCTCTCCTCTCTCTACATCCTCTTAGTGCATCCTCTTAGTGCCTCTCTCTTCATCCTCTTAGTGCACTCCCTCTCTCTTCATCCTCTTAGTGCACTCCCTCTCTCTTCATCCTCTTAGTGCACTCCCTCTCTCTACATCCTCTTAGTGCACTCCCTCTCTCTACATCCTCTTAGTGCACTCCCTCTCTCTACATCCTCTTAGTGCACTCCCTCTCTCTACATCCTCTTAGTGCACTCCCTCTCTCTACATCCTCTTAGTGCACTCCCTCTCTCTACATCCTCTTAGTGCACTCTCTCTCATCCTCTTAGTGCATCCTCTTAGTGCACTCCCTCTCTCTTCATCCTCTTAGTGCACTCCCTCTCTCTACATCCTCTTAGTGCACTCCCTCTCTCTACATCCTCTTAGTGCACTCCCTCTCTCTTCATCCTCTTAGTGCACTCCCTCTCTCTTCATCCTCTTAGTGCACTCCCTCTCTCTACATCCTCTTAGTGCACTCCCTCTCTCTCCATCCATCTCTCTTTTCTTCTGCCCGACATGTCACCTTAATGATCATTTGGGATTTTATTTTGATGAAAAATATAGTTTATTTTAAGAACATCTAGGTGTCTAAGTAACTTTGACGTGCTCGCCCACACTCATACTTACACTCATCACACACTCACACACTCACACACACGTAAAACATTCATCATCTGATCCCTGCTCCCGACGAGGAGAAATTCCAAAATATTCTCAAACGTTCTGTGTAAATTTTCCAGACCCTTCCCGGACCCTAATGATATATTTGGCTGCGTTTTCCTGCTCCACTCCTCTCTGGAGAGTCCGGGCCCCCAAAGTCTCTTCTGTTCTCCCCCCTCATCTCTCCCCTCTAATGAAGATGTAAATACAGGACCATTTAAGTTATTAGTGCGCCTTGCTGCTGTGTGAATCAATGGGCCGGGGCCGAAGTCAAACGGGTGGAAGATAGAAGGGGGTGGGATGTACAGCCACAAGGACTGACAGGAAAGAACCTCAGATCACCACTGAACTGTGGAGGGAGGAGAGGAGAGGAGGACTGGGGGGAGGAGGGAGTTGAATTGTGTCGAACCATTAAATTAACACTTGGCTTAATTGATCTTGGCATATGCTCTCTGACTGGGACTTGACTGTGTGTGTGTGTGTGTGTGTGCGTGTGTGTGTGCTTGCGTGCGTGCGTGTGTGTGTGCGTTTGTGCGTTTTGAATATGTGTCTGTGAGCAGCTCTTTAATGTGTTATCCTTAATGTTCCCCTGACCCTCAGTGCACTCAGCCAGGAAGTCAGAGAGCATGAAACCGGCTTTGTGCAATTAGGGAAGGAAAACATTGGGGTCCAAGGCCTCCGTTTGATAAGCCCCCCGTCCCTCTCTCCCCCTCACGCCTGTCTCTTGTCCACACACACAGACAGACAGACAGACAGACAGACAGACAGACAGACAGACAGACAGACAGACAGACAGACAGACACCTCTGTGCTATCCCCAGTGAGGATGGAATGGGAGGCTGTGGCAGGAATGTTTAACACATTTATTTTGCTCATAAAAAGCTCACAGCACATCACTCTCTGTAGTCTGTTTGTGCTGGAGATGGAACTTCACCCCCTTCATTGTTGTGAATGAGGATGTTTAAATAGCCCTTCTCCCATCAGCCCACTAGTCCAACTGTTGTCTGCCAGGCTCGTAACCCATCAGTCAATCAGTCAGACATGGTTATGAACCCATCAATAGGGTTTCAACATTCAGGGAACTTTCAATAAATTCCCTGGTTTTCCAGCAATCACAGTTGGAGGACTCCCAGAATCAGGAGGGAATAAGTAGGACATCCAGAACCCTCCAACCAGGATTTCTGGAAAACCAGAAAATGTATTGAAAGATCCCAGAATTTTGCAACCATTACCCATCAATGTTTTCTAGCATGGCTCATTTTCCTCTGTCACATGGGGCTGTAGGATGATCCAAATCAGACAGTCATCTGATTAACCTTGCAGGGCTCCTACAAAGACCTTTGGTCCTCAACTATAGGTCTACAGACCCATCTACCACTAATATGATTTGTCTTTCACTCTTTCTCTCTCTCTCCCTCTCTCCCTCTCTGTCTCTCTTCCTCCCTCTCTCCCTCCATCTCCCTCTGTCTCTCTCCCTCCACAGATGGAATGAACTGCATGAACAAGGACCACGGCTGCGCCCACATCTGCAGGGAGACCCCCAAGGGGGGCGTGGCTTGCGAGTGCCGGCCCGGGTTCGAGCTGGCAAAGAACCAGAGAGACTGTACATGTACGTACCCTCCACGGGCTATCACTCCACCCTAGGGGCCCTAAACAGCCCTGTGGTGAATTATATATGAGAGCTTTGGACAGTGGTTCCGGTTGGAGTCACCCACTCCAGAGCCAAGGTCAAAGCCATAAATTGTAGTTCTGTGTTCCAACCGTGTTGTTGTGTTATTCTCTCTGTCTCTCTCTCTCTCCCTCTCTTTTTCTCTCGCTCTCTATATACACTGCTCAAAAAAATAAAGGGAACACTTAAACAACACAATATAACTCCAAGTCAATCACACTTCTGTGAAATCAAACTGTCCACTTAGGAAGCAACACTGATTGACAATACATTTCACATGCTGTTGTGCAAATGGAATAGACAACAGGTGGAAATGATAGGCAATTAGCAAGACACCCCCAATAAAGGAGTGGTTCTGCAGGTGGTGACCACAGACCACTTCTCAGTTCCTATGCTTCCTGGCTGATGTTTTGGTCACTTTTGAATGCTGGTGGTGCTTTCACTCTAGTGGTAGCATGAGACGGAGTCTACAACCCACATAAGTGGCTCAGGTAGTGCAGCTCATCCAGGATGGCACATCAATGCGAGCTATGGCAAGAAGGTTTGCTGTGTCTGTCAGCGTAGTGTCCAGAGCATGGAGACACTACCAGGAGACAGGCCAGTACATCAGGAGACGAGGAGGAGGCCGTAGGAGGGCAAAAACCCAGCAGCAGGGCCGCTACCTCCACCTTTGTGCAAGGAGGAGCAGGAGGAGCACTGCCAGAGCCCTGCAAAATGACCTCCAGCAGGCCACAAATGTGTATGTGTCTGCTCAAACGGTCAGAAACAGACTCCATGAGGGTGGTGTGAGGGCCAGACGTCCACAGGTGGGGGTTGTGCTTACAGCCCAACACCGTGCAGGACGATTGGCATTTGCCAGAGAACACCAAGATTGGCTTCACAGATGAAAGCAGGTTCACACGGAGCACATGTGACAGACGTGACAGAGTCTGGACAGAGTCTGGAGACGCCGTGGAGAACGTTCTGCTGCCTGCAACATCCTCCAGCATGACCGGTTTGGCGGTGGGTCAGTCATGGTGTGGGGTGGCATTTCTTTGGGGGGCCGCACAGCCCTCCATGTACTCGCCAGAGGTAGCCTGACTGCCATTAGGTACCGAGATGAGATCCTCAGACCCCTTGTGAGACCATATGCTGGTGCGGTTGGCCCTGGGTTCCTCCTAATGCAAGACAATGCTAGACCCCATGTGGCTGGAGTGTGTCAGCAGTTCCTGCAAGAGGAAGGCATTGATGCTATGGACTGGCCCGCCCGTTCCCCAGACCTTAATCCAATTGAGCACATCTGGGTCATCATGTCTCGCTCGCTCCATCCACCAACACCACGTTGCACCACAGACTGTCCAGGAGTTGGTGGATGCTTTAGTCCAGGTCTGGAAGGAGATCCCTCAGGAGACCATCCGCCATCACATTAGGAGCATGCCCAGGCATTGTAGGGAGGTCATACAGGCACGTGGAGGCCACACACACTACTGAGCCTCATTTTGACTTGTTTTAAGGACATTACATCAAAGTTGGATCAGCCTGTAGTGTGGTTTTCCACTTTAATTTTGAGTGTGACTCCAAATCCAGACCTCCATGGGTTGATAAATTTGATTTCCATTGATAATTTGTGTGATTTTGTTGTCAGCACATTCAACTATATAAAGAAAAAAGTATTTAATAAGAATATTTCATTTATTCAGATCTAGGATGTGTTATTTTAGTGTTTTTTTGAGCAGTGTATATACAGTTGAAGTCGGAAGTTTACATGCACTTAGGTGGAGTCATTAAAACCCTCCACAAATGTGTTGTTAACAAACTATAGTTTTGGCAAGTCGGTTAGGAAATCTACTTTGTGTATGACACAAGTAATGTTTCCAACAATTGTTTACAGACAGATTATTTAACTTATAACTCACTGTATCACAATTCCAGTGGGTCAGAAGAACACCATCCCAACCGTGAAGTGCGGGGGTGGCAGCATCATGTTGTGGGGATGCTTTGCTGCAGGAGGGACTGGTGCACTTCACAAAATAAAAAGTTTGATCTTTGTCACCATGTGCAGTTGCAAACTGTAGTCTGGCTTTTTTATGGCAGTTTTGGAGCAGTGGCTTCTTTCTTGCTGAGCGGCCTTTCAGGTTATGTTGATGTAGAATTAGTTTTACTGTGGATATAGATACTTTTGTACCTGTTTCCTCCAGCATCTTCAAAATGTCCTTTGCTGTTGTTCTGAGGTTGATTTGCACTATTCGGCCCCAATGTACGTTCATCTCTAGGAGACAGAATGCATCTCCTTCCTGAGCAGTATGACAGCTGCGTGGTGTGTATACTTGCGTATTATTGTTTGTACAGATGAATGTGGTACCTTCAGGTGTTTGGAAATTGCTCCTAAGGATGAACCAGACTTGTGGAGGTCTACAATTGTTTTTCTGAGGTCTTGGCTGATTTCTTTTGATTTTCCCATGATGTCAAGCAAAGAGGCACTGAGTTTGAAGGTAGGCCTTGTAATACATCCATAGGTACACCTCCAATTGACTCAAATGATGTCAGTTAGCCTATCAGAAGCTTTTAAAGCCATGACATCATTTTCTGGAATTTTCCAAGCTGTTTAAAGGCACAGTCAACTTAGTGTATGTAAACATCTGATCCACTGGAATTGTGATACAGTGAATTATAAGTGAAATAATCTGTCTGTAAACAATTGTTGGAAAAATGACTTGTGTCATGCACAAAGTAGATGTCCT
>NC_056445.1:14070944-14080944 GCF_018296145.1 Oncorhynchus tshawytscha
CCTGGAATGCATTTCAATTAACAGGTGTGCCTTGTTAAAAGTTCATTTGTGGAATTTCTTTGCATCTTACTGCGTTTAAGCCAATCAGTTGTGTCGTGACAAGATAGGGGGGTATACAGAAGATAGCCCTATTTGGTAAAAGACCAAGTCCATATTATGGCAAGAACAGCTCAAATAAGCAAAGAGAAACGACAGTCCATCATTACTTTAAGACCTGCATGTCAGTCAATCCAGAAAGTTTCAAGAACTTTGAATTTCTTCAAGTGCAGTCGCAAAAACCATCAAGCACTATCATGAAACTGGCTCTCATGAGGACCACCACAGGAAAGGAAGTCCCAGAGTTACCTCTGCTGCAGAGAATAAGTTCATTAGAGTTAACTGCACCTCAGATTTCAGCCCAAATAAATGCTTCACTGAGTTCAAGTAACGGACACATCTCAACATCAATTGTTCAAAGGAGACTGCGTGAATCAGGCCTTCATGTTCAAATTGCTGCATTGTAACCACTACTAAAGGACACCAATAATAAGAAGAGACTTTCTGTGGCCAAGAAACACAACCAATGGACATTGGACCGGTGGAAATCTGTCGTTTGGTCTGATGAGTCCAAATGTGAGATGTTTGGTTCCAACTGCCTTGTCTTTGTGAGACACAGAGTAGGTGAACTGATGACCTCTGCATGTGTGGTTCCCACCGTGAAGCATGGAGGAGGAGGTGTTATGGTGTGGGGGTGCTTTGCTTGTGACACTGTCTGTGACTTATTTAGAATTCAAGGCACACTTAACCAGCATGGCTACCACAACATTCTGCAGCAATACGCCATCCCATCTAGTTTGTGCTTAGTGGGACGATCATTTTTTAAGGGCAAGAAGGAGAGTGATGGAGTGCTGCATCAGATGACCTGGCCTCCGCAATCCCCCGACCTCAAACAAATTGAGATGGTTTGGGAGGAGTTGGACCGCAGAGTGAAGGAAAAGCAGCCACAAAGCATATGTGCGAACTCCTTCAAGACTGTTGGAAAAGCATTCCTCATGAAGCTGGTTGAGAGAATGCTTAGCGTGTGCAAAGCTGTCATCGAGGCAAAGGGTGGCTCCTTTGAAGAATCTCAAATATATTTTGATATGTTTGACACTTATTTGGCTACTACATGATTCCATATGTGTTATTTCGTCGTTTTGATGTCTTCACTATTATTCTACAAATGAAAAACCCTTGAATGAGTATGTGTCCAAACTTTTGACTGGTACTGACACTCAGTGCACATTAGAGAACATATTCATCTTAAAGCTGTTATTTCTCATCTGTTTTGCAGTAGATGTTAGAAACTGGTGAGAAGGGCTTTGTGATGAGTTAACTTCACCCCTGAGCCCTCTCTCCCTACCCCGGCCTCATCTTATTTATACACTCACAACAAAAGACAGAGGGGGAGAGATTGAGCCACTGATACATTCAGAGAAGAGAGAGAGAGACAGAGAGAGAGAGAGACAGAGAGAGATGGACAGGAAAAGTGAGAGAGCGCAGTAACACATTTACATTTTCTAGATAATCAACCAGCCTTAAAGTGCATTCAAATGTTTATTTTTTTTCTTGCAAATATACACAGTCATGTGAGTAACTTGAAACTGTGAGTAATTGAATAGAGATGGAGGGCGACATTTTCGCCGTGCAAAAGAGCACAAATCTGTGTGAAAATACCGTAAACCTTATTATAATCTGGCAGTGTGATTCAATTATACATTTTTCTTCAACGATCTGTAATCCAGCTGCCAGATTATAATAAGCTTTACAGTATTTTTGCACAGATCTGTGCTCTGTTGCACCCCGAAAATGTCGCCCGGAGTTTCACGATGACGATGGTGATTATTTCCTGTCTGGGGCCGGAAGACTGCTCACCCTGTTTTTGGAGATCGTGGCATGGGGAGAAGAGGGAGTAAAGAATTCTCCCCATCTAAATGTGTACTAAGAAAACAGCTTCCGGTGCATGTTGAAAATAGCTGATTTGCCATGTGACAGAGGAGAGTTGTATGATCAGTGTCTCATTCCTTTATGTGTTGCTCTCTCTGGCTGTCTGTATCTCTCTCTCTCTCTCTCTCTGTGTCTCTGTCTCTCTCTCTCTCTCTCTCTCTCTCTCTGTGTGTCTCTGTCTCTCTCTCTCTCTCTCTCTCTCTCTGTCTCTCTCTCTGTCTCTATCTCTCTCTGTCTCTCTCTCTCTCTCTGTCTCTCTCTTTCTCTTTCAATCAAACAATTACACCTGTACCTGTATGCACACTCCCAGACAAACACGCACTTTGCCTGCCGACAGAGTAGTCAGTGTAGTAGTAGTGTGTTAACTTGTCAGGGAGTGAAAGGAGGAATAGAGGGGGTTTGGGGGTTTGATCCCTAGGTAGGGCTGTGGTGGAAACTGGAAAATGAATAGTTGAGAAGTCTCAGAAGTTGAAAAACACATTCATCATCTTCATTACCCTGGAAAACTAGCCAAGTCTGTGTAACTCATGCCTATCGCTAGGCCTGAAAGACGCCAGGCCTGAAAGACGCCAGGCCTGCATGCCACTGTTTGCCAAATGGCTAACTTTTACGCCCGGCTGTCAATGTGGCCGTATCCCGTGGCTATGGTGGCTCCAAAGCCGAACAGAGAGGAAATGTTCATGATTTTTTTTCTGGGGGAATTTGCCTGAGATAAATGAGGTTCCAGGTAAGTGAAAGAGTTTTTCATAATTTTTTTCTTTGCCTTCCTTCCAACGGACTCCAGTCCCACATTTGGCTCGGAAGTTTGGAAGCTTGGTCGTACCAAATCTGATTTTTTTCTGCCTTTAAAAAAAATGCTCCAGTGTTTTTTGGGTGCACAGAGACGTTCCTGAACGTTCCCGGAGTGTTCCGAAGGGAGCCTGGCAGTGTCTGTCTGTCTGTCCATAACGAGACAGTGATTTACAGACTCCCTTGTTTCTCCATAGCTCCTAAACAAGGTTTATCCCGCCGAGTTGCAAAATCCATGGCAAGCTAAAGCAGATTGGCAGATACACAAACTCTTTTTCTTGTGTTACATTATGCCAGTTAGTCAAAGTCTGTACAGATGCCCCCAGAAGGAGTTAAACCATTTCTGGAGTTGACTAAGATCAGATGCATCTGAACACAATACCTCAGGTTACCCCAATTGGAGGCCCGCGGGCCAAATTTGTCCCACGGGTGGTTTTATTTGGCCCTAAAAGTTTTCAGAGCAAATTAAAAAATACATTATTATTATTATTTAATTTTTTTAATTGTTGGACATAATATTGTAAAAATGTTATTTAGCAAATCTGTTCGCAAGTATTCCCACGCATAATAGACGTGATTGCATACAAATGTAAGCAATATTTGAAATTATTGTTTTAGTCAAATATTATATCTGTTTGGGCTTCTTGCGGTCATTTTGCGGTCTACAAATGATTTGAAATTATGTTCCGGCATCACGAACATCCACTCAAGAAAAAAATTGGCTGCGGCAGAATTTAGTTGATGATGCCTGTTCTAACTGGAATTAAAACACACACACACACACACACACAAACACAGGTCTTCTATCATGTCACAAATAAACCCTTCTTCTGTGTGTTGTCATTCCTGCTGTGCTAGAACACTGGAGAAGCCCTCTCTCTCTCCCCACAAACAGATCACCTACCTACAGATCACCCACCTATACAGTATCATCAGTGCTGTGTTCTCACAGAACTGCCTTCATTTTGTGTCCATAACCTTCTCCTTTCCAGCCATGTGAGGAACAACGAAATCCACGAAAGAAGAGGAAGACCTCTGAAAGAATGAAAAACTCTGTTCTCCCTCTGTCCCGTGTCTTTTTCTCTCTGGCGAGAGGAAAGGCTCCTGGTCTGAGTGTCCCAACTGCTCTGTCACTGGGCCCACCTTTGACCCACCTTTGTGTAGTGCTGTCTCTGGTGATCCTCCTCTTCCTCCTCCTCCTCTTCCTTTCCTCCCTACCTCCTCCTGCTTTCTGGTGATAGTTACTGATTGCCTGTCTTGTCTGAGCATCCATGTTCAAATTCAATTAAAAAAGGATTAAATCCTTACCTTAAAGGAATTAAGATTATTAAAGGGAATTGAATTAAAGACTGGGGGGAACTAATAAAACAATGATACAGGATTAGAGTGAACATCTCAGTTGCAGCCTGATCTAACGTTACATAGAGCTACCCACCCAAACCAAAAACAACCCCCCCTCCTCCAACCTGAAATATGCCCCCCTCCCCCTAACAGTACAACGGCCTCAACCAGCAAACAAAACCCTGTTACTGTGGCAACCCCCAAAACCCACGTCACCCCCCACCCATCAGCACCTCCTCCCTAATCCACCTGTAGAGACAGGGACCAGTAACCCTGCCTGTTTCTCAATAACACCTCCGTCATGCCGTCATCCCAGCCAGCCGCATGCTTTCTCAATCTGACACGCTCTCCGTGTCTGTCAGCCCGCCCGTCTGTCCTCACCATACCTCTGTCACTAATCTACGCAACCCTTCTGCCTGTCTGTGTTTCTGTCTGTCCGGCTGCATGGGAGATCCTACTGTTCTGCATTTTCCCTTTGATTTCCTTTTTGTTTTTATTCAGATTTGTTTTTTCTTTCATTTTTCCCTCCTTGAATTGCAGTAACATTAATAGCAACCAACACTTGTCCCCCTGTTTTCTTACAGTGCATCGTTACTGGTTACCGTTACTGTTCTCCTCTTAGCTGTAGTGTACTGCTGTGGATTCATTCCTCCCTCTCTTCAGTGATTATTTCCTGTGGAAGTTCTGCTCTCTCTCTAAACATCCCCCCTCAGAAGGCCTCCTCTAAATGGACCTTAGAACTGCTGATTCCTTAGCCCCTTAGGAGAGTCCTGGGGTCCTCTCTTCTCCTCCTCCTCCTCCTCCTCACCCTTTCTTACACAACCACCCACTCACACACACACACACACTTTCACACGCTCATACACACGTGCACGCACCCTCACACTCAAGCATGCACACACTCACAAGCACTCACACCCATACACCAGCACATAATTGCCCAGTCACCCATATACACACACACACACAGGCATAAACACACACGCACATACATGCACACATTCATATACACACATGCACACACACACACACACACACACACACACACACACACACACACACACACCTAACCATTAGTTGAGAGCCAGAAAGCCTCCATTCATTTGTGAACACTGCTTCAGAGAGTCCTTCACTTTGTCTACCAATCCTTCCCAAACTAACCGCCTGAGAAAGACCAGTAACGGGCCAAGCCAGGGGTGACCAGGGGGGCTTTAGTTACCCCTTCCTCCCCCTCACTCAAAATCCCCCTCCGTAGGACTTTGTACATCAAAGACAGTCCTAGTTCTATTGTACTGAGTGGCAGTGCCCTGGCCTGCCCCCCACCCCCAATTCAGTGCTTCAGAGAGAGATGCTCATTCAGAGCCTAATGACTCTGACATCCCAGTGAAAGACACCCTCTCTTCCCAAGGCCCAGTAGCGCTCATCACCACCCCAGCCCATCCATTCTAACACAGTGGCTGCTAATGCATATCTGTGTTTCCTCAGCTGCATATCTGCATGTTCATCTTAACCGTAACCCCGGGCTTTCCCTTCTCACCCCCCTCTCCACCCCCAGCTTGGGAACATGGTTTCCAGCGTTGACTGTTAAAGCCAGTTGTGATGTGTTCCATAGACAAACAGGCAACCAGCGCTGCCCCCAGACGACCTCCTTCTCCTCTGTGCATGCCCTCTCCATCGCTCCCCCTTCCACTAGTCCCCAACCCCATTTATTTATGAGTGTTCCTCCTCCCGTTTACTTCTCCCATTGTGGCCCACGATGGGACGGGATTTCCTCTCTCTTCTTCTTCCCTTTTTCTGTCTCTCATCCTGTTCTTTCTTTCATTTTGTCATTCTGAAGTCCTTGTAGTTGCTCCCTCCCTCTGTAGTGTCTGTCTGATCTGGTGGCTAGCATAGCCTCCTACCCGTTCTGTTGTCATCCTCACCCCCCTGCTTCTTACCCAACACTCATGCAGCTTGTCTTGGACATGTTTGCTCATCCTTCCCTCTACTCCTCCTTCCTTTCCTCCTCCCCCTCTTCCTCCTTTTCGGATGTGAGGGAACCATTGCTGAGTGTGTGTGGCCGTTTGATATGGAAGACAGAAACAGCAACGGCTACAACAACCAACTCCCCCACACCCCCCTAAATTATATTTTTATTTGAACTGCTATTTTTGTCCCCTACCCCCACCCTTACCCTCATTTCAACTTATTTCGTTTGTTTTTTTGCTATCTGAGACTTTTGGATTTGTTTTTGGGATTAACACTCTAACAGGGATTTTGGCGCCTTTTCATGGCTTCTTGCTTCTTGGCTTTGGTTTTGCTCAAACGCCAAGAGGGGCTGACTTGACATCTCGGGCGGCAGCGGGCGGTGGACATTGGGCTTCTAATTAACCTTACTGCTCACTGTTTGTCACTTGTGTTTTAGAGAGAGATGAGGCTGCAATTGAGAGCTCTGAGTTCAATGCCACGTCAATAGCTGATGTGGACAAGCGGGTGAAACGGCGGCTTCTTATGGGTAACTCTTTTCTTCCTCTTTCTATGTGTTGCCATGGCGCTTGTGCTTGTATCTCCCTTCTCTCTCTCTCTCTCTCTCTCTCTCTCTCTCTCTCTCTCTCTCTCTGTTAAATACATTTGTATTTTTATGAGTCCTTGGTACCCTCTATGTCCACCCTCAAGGTCCCAGCCTGTTGGTAAACTTCTCCAACCCTGCTCCCACCTCTCCCCATCGCCCGTCTCGGCAGAAGATACATGTTCTCTAGATTTCCCACAGTAACTAACAGTTACCCCTATAGGCAGCTACACATCCCTCCAAAGATTAGACTGGTGGTCAGGCACCCCTCCTCAGGTACTGCAGACTCTTTACACATAACGGAAAGTTAATGGTCGACGAATAAGGTCTTGAAGAACACTGGACCATTTTGACTCGGTTTCATGTTCACTAATTTAGGCGAAAATCTTCCTGTAATATCTGAAACACCCTCAGTCCTTCCTTCCCCCTCCTCATGCTGATAACCATGGCTTGGAGGGGACAGTACACGAGGAGCCGGTCCATCCCATTATATCTTTGGCGTTGCCGTGGAGAACATGAGAGCTAGTATCTTTGAAGGGTCTCTATCAGCAGAGTCTCTTTGGATGACATAGCGCTTCATTCAATCAAATCCACCATCTGGAAGTCTCCGGGTGAAGACAAGTCATCGAACTTATGTTGTGAGAATGTCTTTTGGATTCATTTATTCAACAAACTCTACTGCAGTGCTTGCCTTGCCTTCTTCCAGATAGCGGTTTTGATTGAATAGACACCGAAGTCTTTAATATTGGTGACCTTTAACTTCCCATCCATCCTATAGCATCGTTTCCATCTCAGTCCCCTTGGCCAGTTACGTGTCCTAGCCTGACCCTTGCAGTACCAACATATCTGAAACCCTACTCCTCAAGGGATGTCTTTCAGAGGGCCCTTCACAGTTCATTATCACCATATGCCCCTTGCCATCTTCCCGTTTCAGACTGCCACCCTACTCCTCACGTATGCACTCGTTTGGCCTACAGTACTTTCATTCCAAGTGAGCATTATCACTCAAACAGCCACATCGTGGCATAAAGAGCTTTCATACAAGCCCTGGACACCGTTGATGAGAGACAGGCTCCAGATACTGTATCTACACTGTAGGTTCATCAACGGATGACTCGGTCAATTAGTATAAAACAAATGAAATGAACGCACAAATGAATAAAAGCGTGAATAGAATAACCCTTTCCCGACTCAGTGGAGGAAGATGCATCCCCTCAACAGTCGTGACTGACTGTTGAACGGAAATCACTCCACAGGGTTGGTGAGAAGTGACAGACGACATGGTTCTCAGACAACGCATGCCAATCAACTCCTAGATAACACCGTTCTGTACATAGTCTGTCCCTGTGACCCTTTCTTTTCCCTCTTTCAGACCTCGAACCCCCTGTGAAGTTCCACCTGACTGTTAAAGTGTGGTTTCAATATTTCTCCCTTGAATGGAAATATCTCAACTAATCTGGACTAACCACTAAACCAGACTAAATGCGTGAACCCCCACTAATATCTAACTGAAACTGCACTTCCTTAAACCTGGGAGCCTCGAGGCAGCATTTCCATCTTGGTTTCTTATGGTTCTGTTTCCTTTATTTTACATTATTTTGTTTTCAAAGGCAGAAATGGATCCTGTACAATGTACGTTGTTTACCAGCATGGAGACTTAAATCAGTCAGACATTCAGACATCCTGAGCTTGTATATACTGTTACTGTTATGGATTGGTGCCTGCAGGTTTCTCCCATACAGAGGCAGATCTTACTTCAACAGGTGACGACTTTGGCCTGTAAATTGGGGGGGGACAAAACTCCACCTATTTCCTCTAAAAGTGAACTTTTCCATCCTTCTTATCTTTCATCAGTTGAGGAATCTTTCCCCTGCCTGACTCAGTCCTGTTGTTTTCATACCTGATGATGTCACTGTTGATGCTCCTCCCCTTCATTCCAACACTGTCTATAACCCCCAGCTCTCATTTATATGACCTGTGTTATTGAGATGTTTTTAATCCCAACTTTTTTATTTGCAGTTTCCTTTTATACTTTACAGGTCTGATTAGTCTGATTGCCATGGAGACTATGGAAGTCTTTAGAGCAGCCCTGAAAGTCTGTTAGATTTGACACTGTGCTCCATTCGTCTGCCTGCTTTGACACACAGCGTTCCTGACTCTCTCTCTGTGCGTCTGCTGCTGATATTTTCTCTGCAGACACAGCCATAGGCTTTGTCCCATATCACTGGAGCCCAGATTGATCAAGACAGACTCAACTGGAACCTGGGCTATAATGAAATAATAGATGGAGAAAAGCCTGATAGAGAGAGTGACAGGAAAGAGTGAAGAATGTGAAAGTTCTAGCACAGAAAAAGCCAGGTCTTGTCAAAGTTCTACTCATTTAGGATTAAACCAGCGTGTGCTGGACACTTGATGAGGCTGGGTGTGAGAGCGGGAGAGAGAGAGTGTAGTGCTATAGCTACACAGACCTCGGCTGCTGAGGAGTCCAAATAAACCACTCACCTAGGACAGATGGCCTGAGCTGTGTGTGTGTGTGTGTGTGTGTGTGTGTGTGTGTGTGTGTGTGTGTGTGTGTGTGTGTGTGTGTGTGTGTGTGTGTGTGTGTGTGTGTGTGTGTGTGTGTGTATGGATAGCGTGATTTCAGGACGCGGGCACCGCTGACAGCTGGATTAGGTGCCCATGACAACAGTGCAGGGGGATCCTGTTAGCTAGGCCCTGCTGAAAGACGATCGTGCCCCTACAGCTCAGTCAGTATTTGTGTGGAGGGTTGATGAGACTTGGCATGATGCTTAATAAAGCACAACCACTCCTCTTTTCTCATGACTCCCTCTTAATCAATAGAACATGTGTCTTACTGAGAGAGGGAGAGAGAGAGAGAGAGCGAGAGAGAAGGGCCTGCATGGAGATTTGCCTGGTCAGCATGTCTGTGTGTGTGAGGAGTATGAGGTACGTTTGTGTGTGTGTGCACCCACTCTCTATCTCTTCACTCCTGACGTCAGCAGAGCAGATCAGTCAAGTCTGCCCAGAGCATGTGTGAGCATGGCAGGTATCTTATGAGGAGAGACAGACAGACAGAGAGACAGTGAGATGGAGGGGTGTGATGATGGGGTATTCTCAGCCAACACACCACTGGCCCTGCTGCCGCTGCTCACACAAACAAGACAGACGAGTAATCTTCATCTGTCACCACGGAGATGAGAGCTGGTTCCCTTGAACGGGTCCCTCCAACCGTCAATCTCCCCCAGAATGTCTCCCACGGAAACTCCCTCAATCCCCCACTCCCCTTTACAAAAAATAGGTGTTACCCTGTCCACCTTCCTCTCAGCTTCAGCATGTTGAAATTGAGACACAGGGAAG
>NC_056445.1:14388444-14553444 GCF_018296145.1 Oncorhynchus tshawytscha
GTATTATATACCATGTACATTGTTACTCTTGACACCTAACATGCTGACCAAACCGCCCGCTTGCGTGGGTACGCCATCGCGTGCAAGTTGATTTTGTTCACCCACACCAGAAGCGATGAGGACACGCAGGTTGAAATATCAAAACAAACTCTAATTAGATTAATTTGTGGACAGGTCAAAAAGCATTAAACATGTATGGCAATTTAGATAGCTAGCTTACTGTTGCTAACTAATTTGTCCTGGTTCAGTGGGGCAAAAAAGTATTTAGTCAGCCACCAATTGTGCAAGTTTTCCCACTTAAAAATATGAGAGAGGCCTGTAATTTTCATCATAGGTACACTTCAACTATGACAGACAAAATGTGAAAAAAAATCCAGAAAATCACATTGTAGGATTTTTAATGAATTTATTTGCAAATTATGGTGTAAAATAAGTATTTGGTCACCTACAAACAAACAAGATTTCTGGCTCTCACAGACCTGTAACTTCTTCTTTAAGAGGCTCCTCTGTCCTCCACTCGTTATCTGTATTAATGGCACAATGATTGATTAACATGTATGTTTACATTTATTTTGCAACGCTCGCGCATGCGAAGAAAGCGGTGTGGTCAGCATGTAAGGGTGATTGGTGTTTGGTTATCCGTATTCCTACAGTATTGTTTGCCTGCATTGTTAGGCCATCATCATAATGATGGTATTGTAAATTGTATTTTGTTTGTTTACAGTATTTTTTGACTACCTATTGCAGCCAGAACCAAAGCTAAAGGGGAGAAACCAGACGAGTTTCTGTTGTCCCATACACAAAACATGTCAATTGTAACAGGTGTTTTTTAACACTGGTGATAAATGTATCATATATGTCTGACATCAAATGATATTTGAAAGCTGTTGTCTTTTGTTTACTGTGGTTCCTTGCACTGGTTTATAGTTATCTGTGGCTATAGATGATGTTTGTAGTTAAATCAACTGATGCTGCTGATGTTTCAGGTATTGAGGAATGTATGTAGTTTACAGGTCACTGGTTTTATACTTCGTCTTAAAGTTGTCAATCCCATGTTTTGTTTTTAATATGGGTCCATTTTTTGTACGTTTTGATGGTGTATTGTTTCATATATACTCCTCTGATGTTTCCTGTATTGTTATGGCACTGAAATAATATAAATATAGAAAATATGTTGTTGTTACCTATCCTCTCAGGCTACCCAGCATCCAATGAAGGTAATTGTAGTATTATTTACCTTCACCACCAGTCAAAGACCACATTTGAGACACACACAGTTACACCACCAGAGGGAAGCAAAGTACAATGTTCCTTTCATTTCAGTCACTCGCTTGTGCAAGGCTTCTTTCTCGGGTTCTCCAATGTGTTGAGACTTGAAAGACTCACATACGTGAATCGATCAGAACAGATAACAGAGGGGAGTCTTCAGTCATATTTTCTGTTTCTACACAACACTTATTGTATATTTATTGGAGAAAGCCAAACAGAAACTGCTGCCTGTACACTACCGGTCAAAAGTTTTAGAAAACCAAATGATTCAAGGGTTTTTCTTTATTTTTTTTACTATTTTCTACATTGTTGAATAATAGTGAATACATCAAAACTATGAAATAACACATGGAATCAAGTGGTAACAAAAAAGTGTTAAACAAATCAAAATTATTTTTGAAATAGTCACCCTTTGCTTTGATGACAGCTTTGTACACTCTTGGCATTATCTCAACCAGCTTCATGATGTAGTCACCTGGAATCAATTTCAATTCAACACTTTTTTGGTTACGACACGATTCCATGTGTTATTTCATAGTTTTGATGTCTTCACTATTATTCCAGTGTACAAAATAGTAAAAATAAAGAAAAACCCTTGAATGAGTAGTTGTTATAAAACGTTTGACTGGTAGTGTGTAGTTAAGCAATAAGGCATGGGATATGGTCCACGTTGTGTCGTACGTAAGAACATCCCTTAGTCATGGTATATTGGCCATATACCACAAATCCCCGAGATACCTTATTGCTATTATAAATTGGTTACTGATGTAATTGGGCTCCTGAGTGGCTCAGTGGTCTAAGGCACTGCATCATAGCGCTAGAGGTGTCACTACAGACTCTGGTTCGATTCCAGGCTGTATCTCAACCGGCAGTGATTTGGAGTCTGGGTGGTGCACAATTGCCATCATTGTAAACTGACTTGCCTAGTTAAATAAAGGTTTTTAAAAATTATGATTTGAGCAGTAAAAATAAATGTTTTGTCATACTGGTGATATATGATCTGATATATCACGGCTGTCAGCCAAACCACCCAGTTTATAATACAAGATGTATCTCTTCAGGAGTTGAAAAGTCCTAACCTTACATACAGTACCTAGCCTGTTATACAATGGACTTCCTCAGGTTAATGACTGGTGAGGTGAGGAGAATGAACATGAGAGTTTTAGCACTGTGTTGGGAAGGGCCTTTTCCTCCACAGCCCAGCGCCTCTCATCTGACACCTGCTGAGATCAAAACACACACAGCTCATTTACAGCCATTCAGAGGACAGTGGGATATTATGACCCCTTGCTGAGAACCTATCTTCCTGTCACATAGTCTGAGGAATAAGAGGGGAGAACAGGGAGGAGGATAGAGGAGAAAAGCTATTATGACATTGGCTGACTCCATAATTCTCTGTCATGGATTGTGTGAACACTGGTTGGATTTAACCCTCCGATCCCCCAGGCAAGGTCAGCCATGTACAGAATCATGTAGCCTGGCTCTTCCCAAACTGGGGTAGCAATGCCGTCCGGGGTATGCCGAAAAAAAAAGTGATTCACATTTTCAAACAGTCCATTTAGACTTTTCAACAGGGCTATACATTTGGGTGATGTTTTTTTCTTGCCTGAGTAGCCTCGTTTCACTTCCAAAAATAAAATTAAACCATCTAGTGTTCAGCGAAATAACAATTTTCATTATGCAATGATATGCGCGGCGACCATGTAACGCTTTTACAACATACAGAAGAAGTGCGCTGGTTATCAAGGGGGAAAGTATTGACACGTTTTTTAATTTCTTTTATTGAGAGATGAGCTTAACGTTGTCTTTACTGACCATACTTTTCACCTATCTGACCGCTTGCACGATGACGTGTTTCTCACACGACTGGCCTATCTGGGCGATGTTTTTTCTCGCCTGAATGATCTGAATCTAGGATTACAGGGACTCTCCGCAACTATATTCAATGTGCGGGACAAAATTGACGCTATGGTTAAGTTGGAGTTCTTCTCTGTCTGTATTAACAAGGACAACACACAGGTATTTCCATCATTGTGTGATTTTTTTGTGTGCAAACGCACTCAAGATTACGGACAATGTCAAATGTGATATAGCGAAGCACCTGAGTGAACTGGGTGCGCAATTACGCAGGTACATTCCCGGAACGGACGACACAAACAACTGGATTTGTTATCCCTTTGATGCCCTTCCTCCAGTCCTCTTACCGACATCTGAACAAGAGAGCCTCGTCGAAATTGCAACAAGCGGTTCTGTGAAAATGTAATTTAATCAGAAGCCACTGCTAGATTTCTGGATAGTGCTGCGCTCAGAATATGCTGCCTTGGCAAATGGCGCTGTTAAGACACTGATGCCCTTTGCAACCACGTACCAATGTGAAGGTGGATTCTCGGCCCTCACTGGCATGAAAATGATTTAAGATACACTCTCCAATACAACCCATCATTGTAGTTATGTGCATCCTTTCAAGCACACCGTTCTCATTAACCCGTGGTGAGTTATTCACAATTTTGGATGAACAAATAAGGTTTTATATGTAAGATGGCTAAATAAAGGACATTGATTGGACAATAATTGATTATTATTATTATTTGTGCCCTGGTCCTATACGAGCTCTTTGTCACTTCCCATGAGCCGGGTTGTGACAAAAACTCACACTCATTCTTATGTTTAATGAATGTATTGCATAGTCTGTGTGTGGCAGGCTTACAATGATGCCAAAAACATTTGAGAGCACGCTGACCCTGGTGCTAGAGGGGGTACGCAGCTGGAGATTGAATGTTTGAAGGGGTGCGGGACTATAAAAAGTTTGGGCAAGCTAATGTATGTTAGGCCCATCTCATGAGATAATGTCCATATAACGTTTTTTTTAAATTAACAATCAATTCAGAGAAAATTAAACATAGGCTTTAGCATGCAATATATTGATTAATATGTAGACCACATACAGTGCACATTTTGTTAAGCAATATTTTAGGTTCAATTGACCTAATATATGCATCAGATTTGATTTAAATGTCCCGCCCTGCAACGCCTGCCACCCGTCCGCCCTCGCGAGGCAGTAAAGCAAGCGCACACAGACACAGCTAGCGTTTCCAACTCGGTTCGGTCAGTATTGTCAGTGCGACCAAGAGCTGACAACCAGCAAGTATTCCCTTCGATATTTCAGTCAATTTAAATATATCTTTGATGAACAGAAAACGAATTTAATCGCGCGTCGGAACTATCATTCTGCCATTTACAAAGACTAAAGAATAGTTTCAAAACCAGTTTTATTCTCGCTATGTAGATGTCTCGGTTGGAGTACTAGGAACGGGAGCACGCTGATCTGTGATCCAAGATGAGTGGGACCAACGCGGCTTCTGGAGCGGCGCCTTGCCGTTTTGCTCACTACTTTGTGATATGCGGAATAGACACCGAAACTGGGCTGGAACCGGACGAATTAGCCGGTAAGATTACTTTATTTTTATGAACCTTTTCCCTATGAGGTAACTATGCAAAACAACGATTTTTTTGTAAAAACGATCTATTTGATTTTAAACTAATACACTTGAATCTTAGTGACACTGTCAATGCATATCATTTATTTGGAACATATTTTACAGTCTGAAGGTAATACATTATGTGCTGTATTTAAAGACAACAACATAAGGACAATGGCTAGAGTTGCAGGCTGATATCACCTTGTTTACATTCTTGTAGTCTCTGGTGAACTGGGTGAAAGGTATTTGAAAGGTATTGGGGACATTTCTTCACATGTTTGTCAGACCTGTCCAGGCTGTTTTTGTGGACTAAAGAGAGCGCAAGAAAGCAATGGCTACAATGTCATTATTTCAATGATAAAACTCAAACACTTCTTATGATGCTGGCGTTTCAGTGAAGCACAGTGAAGGATGCAAAAGTGGAGGCTTTTAGGATGTTTTTGTTTACAAAGGCTGCTACTGAGGATAATCATCATTATTTTACTAATAAAATAGTTAAAACCCCATGAACCCTTCCTCAGTTACGAAGAACTGAAATTATATCTCTGCACATATTTTAGGTTCAATCAGCGTTGGACTCAGGTCCTCTCTCTGTTTGTGTTTGGCGAGGCTGTGTGTTTGTTCAGTGCGGATAGCAAGCTCTAAGTACTCTGTGTTAACCATGCAGGTCCAGTATTGATTTCAGGGTCACCCCTCCCGTTTTGCATCAGTGACTGAACAAAGTGCACAGCACGCTAAGAACAAAAGCAGAGGCCCTCCATCGATCGCCAGCCTCCACTTGGCTACGTTCAGGGGCCAACTGAGCTGCGTTCAGAGTCACTGGAACACTGCCAAATAGCAGTATTCTGGTGTTGCTGCATGTTTTTAATTAGTTTGCATCCTGTTCAAATTGATGCAGATTCAGACTCGTCTTCTCCTGTTGTGTTCAAATGTTTCCTCTGTGACATAGTCCTTCTATAGAAAGGGAGCTTTCTTTGACATCGAGTGCTTTGCACGTGGTTCTGTTGGAGAAGTAGACAATGTTCCTGTATGGTCGCGTCATGCTGTTGTTGCATATGATATCACGTCTCCATGGCTGAGTCTCTATATAACTAGAAGTTCAGAATTACTTAACGGTCTGAGCGTGTTCATGGAACAGCTTTACCTGAAGTGAGTGAGCTGTGATTGCTTCTGATTTGAATCCCTTGTCCTTCGGGAAACAGCTCTTCTAGTACATTCCAAGCACAAGACTCTAGAATGGGAGGATTCAGGATTCCTTTAGTTGCGTGTTTAAGCAGATACATTTAGCCTCTCTATGGGGGGGCAGGATTTTGGGACAATCCGAGTGCTGATCGGGGTGTTATTTTAGGGCTAATATTTTGATTCTGTGAGGATTAATTTGCGCCAGGGTGAGGGGGCTTCATGAATGATATGGCATAGGCAGTTCAACGGCTATCAGGTTATGACACTGTGGGATGTTCCTGTCTGTGTTCCTGTCTCGTCTCTACAAATGTGTATGTTGTCTCTGTGACTAAATTCATGTTGCTCTTTCTCTTTATTTGCTTGTGGTTAAGTCTGCACCGGGGCCATTTGTTGCCAGTGTGTTGATCTCCGGCTATGGCGCATCGTTGATCCTCAGATGTGACACTGCTGAGCATCCACCACAATGAGCCCATATGCCTCCCTGTCTGCTGCCCTCACACTGATCACCCCAACCCTCTGATCATCTGCCTGTGTGTCTGTGTTGAACTGGGGCACAAGTTAACAGTCGGAGGAGTTGAGCCATCGGCTGTTAGGAAAGGAGAGGAAAGGACAGGGTGAGAGAAAGAGATGGCGTGTTGGAGTGATTCGTTAGAAGAGTGGCAACAGTGGTAATGTCTGTGTTGCTGTTGATTTAGATCATTCAGAGACTATATCTCTGGTGTGATGATTAACCAAGCTTTGTGGGACTGAGTTTAAGTTTCTTTAGGGGATTTGATAAATCTGTCTCCAGACATGATTAGATAGTTGAGACGGCACCACCTGTCAAAATCCTAACTCTACTGTTCTTAATCCTACAGAATACTACTCAGCAAAGTCTCTCAGAAAGAACTATACCTATACTTGGGCATTATGTTACACTATGTCAATGGGTCTCTGATTTGTGTGTGTGTTTTTGGTAGTCTGCTGCAACATTTTCTCCATTGATCTTTGAGTGCTCTATTGTGGGCTGCTGTGGATTTCTGTTAACGTAGCGTTGTTTATCCACAGACTCGGTGGGAAAAGTTCTAGTAGAATCCATTACAGGAGCAATTTGTAGACCGTTATCTCCTCCCCCTCTCACTCAGCATCCCATCCCCAGGGCTTTGTCATCTGCCCCAGTGAGCAACTGAACATCCAAACTGATATTCATTTACAATTCAGATCAAGCTGCTCTTCGCCCACTGCTCTCCTCCCCCACGACACTCCTCAGATGGCCGTGATGGATATCATTGACATCAACATGTCGCCACTCGCTGTGAGCTTCTTCTTTATTAGCTATCGCTATAGCAGCCCAAGCCTGGCTTGTATCCTGTTTTACAGTGGCTGGTTTGGTCTGGGCTGGTTTCAGTCTGATCCACGTTAGGCTCAGGCTTGGCCTTGCTTATTTTGAGCTGTTAATGTGGCTCTGACTCCCCTCCTTCCATACCCCTCACATTCCCTTTGTGTGGCAGTAGGCCTGTTTCACCAGGCCCATTGTTCGAGGCGCCAGGGCCAGACTTCCTGTGGATTTGACCGGCCTTCCCGCCTGCATGTGTGGCTGCTGGGGAGGTCTCTGTCCCAGTGGATGCCGTCTATCTCCCTATTTGTTCATTCAGTGAGCTTGGTAGTACCACACTTTTTGTTGGCTTTGACCTCAATGTTTTTCCTCCAGAGATGAAACATTTCCAAAGTAGAGGAGAGTTGAAGTGTGTGTCACTCCTATTAAAGGGATAGTTTGGGATTTTGGCAATGAAGCCAAAAAGCTACTATCCCAGAGTCAGATGACCTCATGGATACCATTTTTATGTCTCTGTATCCAATATGAAGGAAGATAATAGGTAGCACTGGCTCGCGAAACTAACTAGCTGTAGCGTAATGACCGGAATTCTATGGGAACAGCTAGCATGCTACACGTTCATCTGACTCTTGGGAGGTAGATAAAAGGCTTCATTGCCAAAATCCTTTTCGTATCATTTTATTGGTGGCACTATAATAGAAGTCTTACTCAATGACCGTATCAGAGTCTTGAAGTGGTTTATATATATATCCTGGCTGGTGACTAGAGCGACAGAAATGGTTCCACTCTAACAGAGGCCCGCCACCAATGTGTTGTTCGTTCCCTGTATTCTAGGACCAGCTGCTGTGTGTGTGTGTGTGTGTGTGTGTGTGGCTGAAGTGAGAAAGGGTGTGTGCTATTCTGGGATTTGAGGTTGGCACACCAGCTGTACAGGGAAAGTTATTAGGTCAGTGTTCCATCCTCGTGAGCCTCACCTCACACCCCTCACTCTAACCCCCCACTGATGGGAAAGGCATGCACGAAGCATCCATAAATATGAAATGAAGTAGTCTTGCTGACAAACACACTTAAGATGCAGCCTGTACCAGTGAACAACAGATGTTCAGCTTTCAGTACGCAATCCTGCAATGATGCTATGTACTTCATCAGGTCTCCCTCTTTCATACCGCAGACTCCTCACACCAGTCTTTTATCCTAACCGGCACATTTGATACTGGCGGATTAAGGTTGGGTTAGTGAAATTGTGCGAGTAATTCAACCCCATCCATAAACTGTATTGGCTAATACATGCACATATTATCTAGCGTCTGTCACTAGAACTCTATACGTGTCCCTGGAGTGCAAGAGTGTACACGTGTAGGCTACAAGTGTACTAGTGTTTCTGGTGATATGACCTACACGTTGATAACGGAATGCAGGCCTGTAGGGACTAGCTAAACTGGGCTGAGGTGGGACAGGGAGTGTCAACAAGCTCAATGAAGGAGCCTCACAAAGGCATTTGAAGGGATTTACTGCTGGCCTTGGCCATCTGTCCTCCAGGGGCCAGTCTGGAAGTCAGAACAATGCAGTCCTTGGCTAATGCTAATACAACACTGAAATATGCTAATGATGACACAGGCCAGCGCTGATGCACGCCCTTGTTGACATATGCTAATGATCACGTAGGAATCTGTTAAGTAACATAAACCATAGGCTAACACTGATGCCAGTTCATATTAATAGGTAAACATTGTGGCTAACACCTTCAGTTCTCTGGTAATGTGACCAATGAGGTTTCTCTAGACAGAAGCTAAATGTCCTCCAAAGCAGAGTAGTCTTTTAATGGTCACACACTGAAATCTTCCTTCTTCCCACTCTCTCTCTCTGATGACTTTTTTTTCTTCCCTCTTCCCCTCTTCCGCTCTTGCGCTCCCCCTCTCTCGCCCCCCTCTCTCGCCCCTCTCTCTCTCTCTCTCTCTCTCTCCACAGTGTAGTGATTTCCTCCATCTCTCTATGCCACCGTCTCCTGTGTGTAATAGTGTGATCTGTAGTCAGGCCAGTTAGCGAGGCAGTAGGCAGGGCTATCTATCTGTGGGCTGTGTTAAGCCTGTTAGTTTAATCCATTCAGACAGATCCTCCAGGCTACACTGAGCAGTGCTCCACGCTTTAACAATCTCTCTAATCTAACGCAGGCCTCCACACACGCACGCACACATGCAACCACAGCCTCTGCACTCTGCTTCCCTGAACGTTTGACCCTTTTAGACATGAGGATTACTCAACTCCACTCCCACAGAGTCACCCTGTCTGCTTGTTTGTAGTCTTCACCAAGGAGGTCAGGGGATTTACCTCCTATTACCTAGTGATAATACTAGTAGTAACTTAGTGATAACATTTATGCCAAAAAGCTGTGAAAATGGCCAGACACTGAAGTTGACGCATACTGGAATTCAATGGGGGGGGGGGCGGCGGTTTGTCTGTTGGGTATAACGTAGGCTACTCTGTCCTTACAGCGTAGTGTAGCAAGAAGCTTGTTAGATCAATGTCAGGGACACTGTCACCCCCATTATCCCCATCGATCACTGTCAAGTGTTTTAAGTTAAAGATCAAGATCAGAGGTTAAGAGTTGGAACCGACCCACCTGATCATGATGGATACCCAGCCTCAGGGAGGAGTGGGCGAGAGGTGGGGCTGCTGTTGCTGGGAGCCTGTTGCCACGGTAGCACCGTCGGTCCCCCAAACCCCTGTCCAAATGCACATATACCCCCGATCAGTCTCAAAACGAGTTGATCACTGAGTGCTGTGTGCCCCATTTCACACACCCCTCTCGGTGACCCTTGACCCGGTCTCCAATATGCTTCCTCTCTCCCTAGGCTTGGCAGCAGCAGATGTGGGAGAATGGGGTGTAGTGGGTGAGGGGGAAAGGAAAGGAAAAGGGATACCTAGTCAATCACAACTGAATGCATTCAACCAAAATGTCTTCCGCATTTAACCCAACTGGGACAGCGAGTTGTTGTTTTGGTAAGGCCAACCAGGGGCTTAACGTTATTTATACTGGTGGCCTAGGAGCCATGTTTAGATGGGAGTGTTCAGTGTTAGTAGGCTCTTGGGGTAATCACATTTCTGTGGTTATAAGCTTCTAGCAGATTCTCTTACAGCTTTTGTCGATTTGATTGTTCTGAAGCTAAATTTACTCTCATTGCTTTTCTGTCACATTTTCTTCCACTGTCTTTTTCTTCTATAATAGAATGCCTCACAGTCCAGAATAGACACTAGGTATAAATCTAAATGGTTATAGTGAGGTAATGTGTGCTGTGTCCTTGGTTCTTTTTGAAGTGCCACCTTTTGTCTATTACGGACCACGTTTACTGTTTAGTAGAGGTTTGTAGTGTACCAACTAGCTCCGCTGTTTGTATGAACTGGCCTTGATTCATCCTGTGGTAAAAACACCATTTGTTACATCTCTGAAAGTCAAACAACATATGCTTGCGAGGTGACGTTTCCATATACTATCTGACATTTCACTCTCTCTGTTTCTGTCAGTTATTTATTATGCTGCTATCTATGTGGGAACGGTACTGGCAGAGAAACCTATTGACGAGTGTTTGGTTCTGAGAATCTGAAATGTGCTTATTCATGTCACTGAGGGAGAGAGGGTAATGTATACCGTTTACATTGTCAGGATATGTTATGGTTAGCCATCAGGGATCCTATGGGAGGGATCCTCTGGGAGGAGACGAGAAACAGTCTGGTACCAATCAACATGACAGCCTTGAGTTGGGGAGGAGTGAGCACTTTGGGGCAGAGGTCAGGTCAGATGAAGTGAGGAAGAACAGATATCACTAAGGTTCTGTTTAGCAACAGAGATGCATTGGCTGTTCAGATGTATAGGAGGAGACTCCGCCTAGGAGGAAGGGTTAAATATCAGTGCTTGTGTGGAAATATTTTTGTCTAATGCAGCTGTATTGATCCTCTGGGAAGAATAAACTTGGTTAAGCTTTCATAGGTTCTAATTTTAAGAGTAAAAACACTAACACTAGGAACAGAATTATCTGCCAAAAAAGAAGTGAGAGCCACAGGAATGTGCTGAAAATCACTGTCACCAAATACTGTAGCTCTACAGAGCAGAGACTAGTGGAATAACTATACATCATTAAGGTAGCCTCCATAATCCTCATTTGACGTTCAAATGACACTCTTTCCTTGTAAATGTACTTAAAAATCACTATGGCTGTGTTTTTTTCTATGAATATGTCCCTTCTGGAGGTGATTGAAGCTGGACTTGAATAGACACTGTAGAATGCCATTGTTTCTTGTCAATTTCAAGAAGACTTCCTGTGGTTTTCTACAATGAGTCAGTCTGTACACTCTGCTCAACTATGAGAATCCTGATGTATGTTACACACAAGTCAATGTCAGTTAAGCCACAATAGATGACAATCGGTGGTATCCTACCCTTGCCTGACTCCTCATTCGTTCTGTTGTTCGCGACAGACTTTAGTCTGAATATGACACATTTAAAGTTGTTTGGGTGACGTGGTTTGTGGTGAAAACAAAGTGGTCAACGATTGGATCGCCTATAACCAATCAAAGTATCAAAGCCAATTATGTGCTTCACCCACGTGTGTTCTGGCTCTGGCCCAACCCATTGTTTTCTGGGACCAATCAGACGGCCCAAATTTGTTCGTATTTTAGCGTGGCATAGCGTTTGAACGGAGCAAGGAGTCTGGGTAGCCATGCAAAGCCTATCCGGTACATGTAGGCTCCTGAGTGGCGCAGCGGTCAAAGGCACTAGAGACTACGTCACTACAGACCCTGGTTCGATACCCGGGCTGTATCACAACCGGCCGTGATCGGAAGTCCCATAGGGCGGCACACAACTGTCCCAGCGTCGTCCGGGTTAGGGGAAAGTTTGGCCGGGGTAGGCCGTCATTGTAAATAAGAATTTGTTCTTAACTGACTTCCCTAGTTAAATAAAGGTAAAATAAAAGATACTATAACATAATGGTTTTCCATTTCCATAGAATGTATTGTTTGTGTCGTCATCATGGTCAGTTGCCAGGTATAGTATAAAGTCTTCCATGAACTCTCTCTGACTTCCTCCTATTGGCTGACTTCTCCATCCCAACAATAGCATCTCCAACAATAGAACCACAACATATATTTAAGGCTCATTATACAACACAATTTATACAAAACATATGCTGCTTGTCCTGGTAGCCTAGTGGTTAGAGCGTTGGGCCAGTACCTGAAAAGTTGCTGAATCAAATCCTCGAACTGACAAGATAAAAATCTGTCGTTCTGCCCCTGAGCAAGGCAGTTATCCCGCTGTTCACTGGGCGCCCGCGACGTGGATGTCGATTTAAGGCAGCCCCCCCGCAATTCTCTGATTCAGAGGGGTTGGGTTAAATGTGGAAGACACTACAGTTGTATGCATTCAGTTGTACAACTGACTAGCTATCCCCCTGTCTCCAATATGCAGGTTTCAAGCAATTCATTTATATTCCTCTAGCCATCCCTTTCTCGCCTCCCCCTCAGTCTCTCTGTCATACAAGGGGCAACAAGTGTTGTTGCTGCAGTTGGTGTGTGTACCCTGGAGAATGGATAGTGGTTATACCCAGTGGTGAAATAGTACAGCCAGGGTTCTGCGGTCTGTGTGCTATGTCCTGTTTGTTTGGTCTCTGCCCTGGAGTGGGCTGACCCAGAGAGGGCAGTGTCACTGTCACTGAAAGACATTTCAAAGAGACCAGGCCTCTGTTGAAATGGCTGACTGGGATTGAGAAAAAGGGCAAGGGATAAAGAGAGGGAGAGAGGCAATACAGAGAAATAATGAGAGGGAGAAGGATGGAGATAAATAGATATGTGACAGGGAGAAAGAATGAGAGGGTTACACACAGGGAGGTGGGGACCCAGGGAGACAGGAAAGAGTCATATCGTGGGAGAATCAAATGATGAAGAAAAGGGAGAGAGAGAATTTCTGAAGGGCAAGAGAGGGATAGAAATGTAGAAGAAGAAAGAGGCTTCTGGATGAAAGCGAGGGGGAAAATCCCTCTCAGATGAAGAGCCGTGTGTGGTTTAGTGCACGTTGGTTCATTTCCATCAATCACAGGATGATAATACTACACCGCCCAGCGTCCCTAGCAACACGGGTCACACCGTCAGCAGAACAGCACCCGGCCTCCTCCTCTACTTATGTAACTAACACCCGATAGCCATCACCACAGCAGCCATCCAGGGCCATCTCCCGTGACAGATTACAGCACAGGGCAGTGGTAGGCTGCTGGCGGTGCCAAGCAACAGGACTATCGCCGCGGCGTCCAGTGTGAAGCCATGCTACTGGACAGTTGGGGATTATTCATGTTGTGTAAATCAGAACATTGAAGGGCTGAAATGTATTAATTACGTCATTCCTGTGTGCAAGCCAGACCAATTGATGAATGAGAAGAGAAGCATGTTTTTTATAGATTGCCATGATCACAGACATGCAACATATGAGCTTGGTGTAGCAGATATGGTTTTTAGAGCCCTTTTCTCATCTGTGAATCTGTCCAACAAGCATTTTTATGTAACGTCAACATGTATGAATCTCAATTTTAATATCGTTTTCAATGTACTTAGATTATGGATGTTTGGATACATTTGTGAATATATTTGAAGAGCTCCAGTGCAGCCAATAGTAATGTTGATTCAACGGCTTGATAGAGGCTAAAGCTGAGTCACATTGGCTGTCCAGTCCAGAAGGAAACCAACAACCTCCAAGGCCCTCTGAACATTCCAGAACATCTAGTTGCCATGACAACCCCAGGATATGTATCCAATTGCTTCACAGTATGGTCAATCTGCTAGGGATGATTAATTGGAAGGCATTCTCTGTTGTGGCTGCTGGGAAACGATCTTTCAATGTGTGTGTGTCTGTGTCTTTCTGGGGATGCTTAGCTGGCTGGTAATGTCGACTTTGTTCTTTGACCGAGCTCCAACTCATCCAGCGACCTGTGCCCTGTGATAAGCCTGCTGGGTAAACAATATGTGACCGCAATCTGATAGGACACATTGTTCTCTCTATTTCTCTCTGTTTCTCTTTCCCTCTCTGTGTCTTGCACAGGACAAAGACGCGCGCACACACACACACTGTGGCTGTCGCTACATCCCCAGGCTGTCGCTACAGGTCTCATATTGACAGAGAGATCGGCAGAGGCAGAGAGCTCCTCAGTGGCCTACAGACACACCGCCATGATAAAGACATGTAATAAGTAGCTCCGGTGGTAGTGTCACGGTGACCATAAAGCCTGAAAGACTGTGGGTAGTCATTGGCTAGGACTGTCTCTTCTCCGTCACACGCTGATGATTCATAAAGAGCGGCATTTATGGAAAAGGATGGAGCAGAGAGGGACAATGGGCTGGCAATGAAGGACTAGAGCTAACAGAGAACCCTGTATGTTCTAGCCATTCTGTTTCTATGTACAACATACATTATACTTCTCCTGTCTGCTCCATTGAAATATCATTCATTTAATGATCTGCTCATTAAAGCAGACCATTAAATGGGGGAGCGAGAGAATGAGGCAGGTAGAGTGCACAAGAGGGCGAAGGCAAAAGTAGTGCACTTTATTGGAAGCCGAGTGTCATTTGCGATGTAGACATTCACACTGCTGGAGGACTGTGATTGTTTGCCGCTTGAGCGCTTTTCTGTAACAGTCACACTCAGCAGTGTTAGGTTCTAATTATCAGAGTAAATAACTCACGGGCACTAGAGAAGCTTAACCAAGTAAAATTCTCCCCAATGGGTCGACACAGCTGTAATTCAGACACAGACATGGATTCCCCTGTGGGGGTATTCATACCCCACTTTGGGTGGAGTCTCTTCCTTATCTCTAAACATTGCATCATTCTTGCGAAGCAGAGAGCTAAGTGATATGAGCCTTCAACAGTTTCTCCCCTTATCAGTGCTGTCACATGCTTTCCCTGCCCGCAGCCCCTCCCAAGCTTCATTATGCCCCCTCCCCCCAACAATGTTCCAAGTTGAACCCCGACTCCAACGGGCAGAAAGGGAAAGAGAACTCCGGTGCCGTGACGGTGTAGATTAGTTTGGTGTTTAGGAGTTGGAGTGGAGTTTCTAATGAGGACACTTCCATTGAGAAGAGGGAAGTAGGAGGCAGGGGTTGGCTGTAGTCCAGTTATCTTCCCTCCTGCTTCTTAGGCCTATTACAAGACTAAACGCATTTCTTTGTCCATCTACCATGAATTGCGAGACTTGAGAAGGATTCGGTATTTTCCGATCTGAAAAATATACTTGGACAAAATCTGACAGAGACATTCTCAGTTGATTCATTCTGAGTTCAGCTCAGATGGCTCGCTGCTAGCAGTAGGCTCTCCACACCACCATTGAGAGGGAATTGGCTGGAGTCTGTAATACTGTTAAAATGAGAATGGATTGGTGTGCCGAGATTGTGAATGAACAGTAGTAGCTACTTGATATGTGGATGGGCGTAATCTCCCTCCAGCTGTTAAACATTTATCAAGGCAAACGCCAATGTTGCTCTTGCTGCGGGCGATTCCCTGATCCACCTCTACGCAGACGACACCATTCTGTATACTTCTGGCCCGTCCTTGGACACTGTGCTATCTAACCTCCAAACGAGCTTCAATGCCATACAACACTCCTTCCGTGGCCTCCAACTGCTCTTAAACGCTAGTAAAATCAAATGCATGCTTTTCAACCGTTCGCTGCCTGCACCCGCACGCCCGACTAGCATCACCACCCTGGATGGTTCCGACCTAGAATATGTGGACATCTATAAGTACCTAGGTGTCTGGCTAGACTGTAAACTCTCCTTCCAGACTCATATCAAACATCTCCAATCTAAAATCAAATCTAGAATCGGCTTTCTATTCCGCAACAAAGCCTCCTTCACTCACGCTGCCAAACTTACCCTAGTACAACTCACTATCCTACCGATCCTCGACTTTGGCGATGTCATCTACAAAATAGCTTCCAACACTCTACTCAGCAAACTGGATGCAGTTTATCACAGTGCCATCCGTTTTGTTACCAAAGCGCCTTATACCACCCACCACTGCGACCTGTATGCTCTAGTCAGCTGGCCCTCGCTACATATTCATCGCCAGACCCACTGGCTCCAGGTCATCTACAAGTCCATGCTAGGTAAAGCTCCGCCTTATCTCAGTTCACTGGTCACGATGGCAACACCCACCCGTAGCACGCGCTCCAGCAGGTGTATCTCACTGATCATCTCTAAAGCCAACACCTCATTTTTTGTAAAAATCGCTGAAGTTGGAGACTTATCTCCCTCACCAACTTTAAACATCTGCTATCTGAGCAGCTAACCGATCGCTGCAGCTGTACATAGTCTATCGGTAAATAGCCCACCCAATTTTACCTACCTCATCCCTTTACTGTTTATATTTATTTACTTTTCTGCTCTTTTGCACACCAATATCTCTACCTGTACATGACCATCTGATCATTTATCACTCCAGTGTTAATCTGCAAAATTGTAATTATTCGTCTACCTCCTCATGCCTTTTGCACACAATGTATATAGACTCTCTTTTTTTTCTACTGTGTTATTGACTTGTTAATTGTTTACTCCATGTGTAACTCTGTGTTGTCTGTTCACACTGCTATGCTTTATCTTGGCCAGGTCGCAGTTGTAAATGAGAACTTGTTCTCAACTAGCCTACCTAGTTAAATAAAGGTGAAATAAATATTAATTTAAAAAATGTCATTGTGTTTTTCCTGGATGAAACACACAGCGTAAATCTCTGTTCTCTGAAAGCCTCATTTCCACACCAGGGAAATAAGTTGTTTTGTTGTACCCCGCTCTGCTCTTGTTGGCTTTATTTGAGTCGGTTTGTTGGCCACACCGACCGAGGTTGTTGCAAAAGTCACTTTGCGTTAGATACCCCGGCTGCGTCCGTGACGATCAAGACCGTAAACGTCAGACTGACTAAAAGCAATCTGTCCATGTTCTTCCTAGTCAAACTAGTTTATGTGCGTTTTCTGTTTCTTTGTGAGGGCCATGTTTTTCTGTCTTATATGCTGTCGGTTACATGAAGATGAATGTTACAGTGGATCATAGGAAAGGGCTGTGCTATTCAAAGTGAACATAGATTATTCCCATACGTTAAGGTTAGGCGTGGTATGGTCTGTTATCCTTTTGATAGTATTCATTCTAGTGCTTGTGTAACATGGATCGAGTCGACCCTCAACACTAACCACGACACCAAATTACTTTCCACCCAGTTCAGGAGGAGCAACTGTTCTCCTCATGGAAGCCTTGTTATAGGGTGCATCTTTTGACCAATGGGTAAAATTGTGTAGCTAATCCCCCTTGACAACCAATGGTCCAAACCTTATGGAGTTGTTACCCTTGTAGGATGGTCAATAATGCTGAGCGATTAACCAACTTTTTATTTAATGTAATTTTTTGGTTGGGGGGGTTATTAAACTATTTTATTTTTCATTTTTTTACTAAAGTCGGTTAAAAACAAATTCTTATTTACAATGACAGCCTACCCCGGCCAACCCGGACGACGTTGGGCCAATTGTGTACCGCCCTATGGGACACCCAATCATGGCTAGGGTCTGTAGTGACGCCTCAAGCACTGAAATGCAGTGCCTTAGACCGCTGCGCCACTCGGGAGCAAATGCATTTGTTATATATATTTTTTTAAATTGAAACTGAATTCGACAACCGTGATTATTTTTTTAAATAATCGAACCGAAACCGAACTGACCTCAAAGCAATAATCAATGGAGGCTAGAAGAAAAAAGTGGAAAATTGCATTCTGTCAGCTAGGCTGGATTCTGTGCTAGAATTAAAGATAATGGTTCCCTGACGGGCTCAGTTTGAACTCGCCATCTTTCTTCTCAAATCCACAGGACATAAAACAATATAGAGGGAATAGCCCACCCAATTTACCTACCTCATCCCCATACTGTCTTTATTGATTTACTTTTCTGCTCTTTTGCACACCAGTATCTCTACTTGCACATGACCATCTGATCATTTATCACTCCAGTGTTAATCTGCAAAATTGTAATTATTCGCCTACCTCCTCATGCCTTTTGGACACAATGTATATAGACTCTTTTTTTAAATTATTTTTTTCTACTGTGTTATTGACTTGTTTATTGTTTACTCCATGTAACTCTGTTGTTGTCTGTTCACACTGCTATGCTTTATCTTGGCCAGGTCGCAGTTGTAAATGAGAACTTGTTCTCAAATAGCCTACCTGGTTAAATAAAGGTGAAATAATTATTATTCTTTTAAAGATGGAGACATGACATGTAGTAATTTAGTATACAGTTTTCATATTAATTCGAAAGATTTCTCATGAAATCAAACATTTATTTGAAGCACTGAGCACATACCAATCGTTTTATTTTCATAGCTTTTTCGTCATGCTAATTTAGTTTTTTGCGACCCGCGGAAACAACTTTAAAGACAACGACCATAAAATGTAAAATCCTCAAAAGTTGTTTACGAGTAACCTGCACTGCTATATCAACAGAGTTCGGTGCTTATTATCAGATGTCTTCGGTTACGAAATCCAATTGTATTTTTTTTACATAAGATTAATTATATATTTGAGCGACCCCACTGAACATTTCAGAACCCAAATAATAATTTATTTTTTTATTTTTTATCAAAGTGAAAATTCATTAACAAAGCGCGTTTTCACACCATACTTGGTCGGACATGTAGAGAGTGATAGCAGGAAACTTGTAATGGAGACAGATGGACTGTTGTATGAGATCTGATGGGGCCTTGGTGAATGCTGAGCTCCACGCCATGGTGATTGATGAAAGGTGTCAGTGGCGTTATGATGGGGGATGTCCAGATGTATTATCTTACAGCTCTATCTGGTGTGAAGGATGGTGATGGTGGCTTGTAGTGCTGGCTCGTGGAGGATGGGGATGGTGGCTTGTTGTGCTGGCTCGTGGAGGATGGGGATGGTGGCTTGTTGTGCTGGCTCGTGGAGGATGGGGATGGTGGCTTGTAGTGCTGGCTCGTGGAGGATGGGGATGGTGGCTTGTAGTGCTGGCTCGTGGAGGATGGGGATGGTGGCTTGTTGTGCTGGCTCGTGGAGGATGGGGATGGTGGCTTGTTGTGCTGGCTCGTGGAGGATGGGGATGGTGGCTTGTTGTGCTGGCTCGTGGAGGATGGTGTGCTGAATTTAAACTGGTTCCGGTTCTGATTTCTGAAAGCCTTGAAGTCCATCGGTCCATCCACCGTTGTTTCATCTCTTTTCTCTTTTTTGTCTCAGCTTTCCTTTGTCTTATCCATCTGTAGTCAAGTTGTACGGTGGATGTTGTCTTTATACTCCACTTTCGAGGCCTCCATCTGTGAGAGCAACTGTAAAGTGACATGCAGGATGTTGCCAACCGATGAACACAGATTGGTCATTTGCATGTTGGCTTGGAGAGAGCGAGACACACACACACAGTTGCTCAGGTGTTGTTAGTGCTGAGTGATCGGTTTCCTCTCTGGGTGTTTGGTATGAAGCCCATCTGTAGCAGTAAGCATCACCAGATAGTAGTGGACTGTTGACATTAAACAACAAGGGATTCTTTGTCTGTTTTTATAAACATTTAGGGGTGAACAAATGATTTGCCCTTCTCTACCCTACCCACCACCCACACACTTGTCTATCTCTTTTTCCCTCTCTTGCTCTCTGTCCTTTACACTCTCTTGCCTGGCTTCAAGTGAGCACTCTGCTTTGTTGGCCTGAGCTTGTGCAGTACAGATCTCCCTCTCTCACGCACCTCTACCCTTTGTCACTCTCTGTAATAAAAGTGACCCTTCTCTCTCTTCTTTGTTGTGAAATGACCTTAGCATTGTCTGTTGGTTGTCAATCAACTCATGTGTCCACTCGTCTCAACACACAGGTACCCCTCTCTCCGAGGTGGACATGGGGCGACGCAATTAACATGTGTTTATAGGGTTGAAATAGGATGATGTAACCTCACTTCAACCAGAGCCATTAGTCTCTTCAGAGTGTTTGGATGCTTAACAGGTTGCCATGGTAACCAAAGGCTTTTAAGCAAGTCCATATTATGCCGTAGGGGTAGATGGGTTGTTCGGTAGAGGGAGACCCCACCCTCTCCACCACTGTAGTCCCATTCTCACTCTGCTTAGGCCTAATTATATTCAGATAATTTACGTTGGCTCAGTGGTTGATGTTTTGGAAGCATCGAGGCAGCAACATATTTGACCCGTTGTACACAGCCACACACACAAAACACATAATTTTCAATGCACAAGTATAGTAATTTTAAGAAATAGTTTCCTTTCTTCAGAGCCCTCACTGAGACTATGCACAGCTCTTAGAGACAAATGGATCAAAGATGGCCGCCGCTGGCCTTCAATGTGCCTGTTTGTGTGATCTCAGCCCTCGTTGGGCTGAGAGGGGCTCTTACAAGGCTACAGAGGGCTCTTACATGGCCATGCTGCAGGGATGTGTGTACAGCACTGTGGGGAGGAACTATTCTACAGAAGGCTCCGTAATACTACCGTAATTAGTCTGAGGGCCAACCAAGCCAAAGCCTTCTCTGTGGATATCAAAGGAGACGGAGAGAGTTTCAGATGTTTTGTTCTTTCGGTCTTCCTCCCCGTATCTAACTGATGACCGTTCCCTCTCCTCAAGGCCAATGTGTTCCTTATCCTTTCCTCTGCCTCTGAGGAATTGAAATGTGCTGCCAGTGGCATTGTTTTACCACCGTTACATTTTTTTATTTTGTTCATGATCACTGGGTGTAGAAATATCGCTAACCTTGACATCTGAATCAAAACCTCCCTTACGCCATTATACCGTGTTTTACATTTTTTTAATTACATTTTTTGCCAGAAAGACTGTTTGTTTATTTTTTAAGAATGGCATTGCTAGGCTTTTCTTTCAAAAGATAAACCTAAGGGAAGGGAAATGTTTATATGGGATGTGGCTAGTTATTTTGGGGTTGTGAAAACGTCAGGCAGGCTGGCAGACTCTTTCCCCTGGAGGTTTGAGAGCTGGCACTTCTCCCTAGTGTACACTACACTGAACTCTACAGCTGTTTTCTCTCTTCTTTATCTCTTTATCTCTCACTCACTCTCCTTTGTTCTCCCTACATCTATCCCTCTCCAACGTTTTCATCCACACACTCCCTCACTCTGGTCTCCTTTGCTCTGTGCTCGTCCTCGAAGGCTCACTCACTCCCTTTTTTTCTACATTCCATCTACCATTTCTCTCACTTGCTCTCTGTATTTTTCAGTCTAACAATCCCACCCTCCCTCTTCAGTGTTCTCTCCTGGCAGGCTCTCTCCTCTCTTTGTCTTTCAACAGGAGGCTGGGTCAGTCAGGCTGTATACTACTGCAGCTGGCTTTACCCCTGTGGAAAGAAACATTTGGACGAACCTACATTAACTTTTTATACAACCCCACATGATCCCACTGAACCCAGATGACTCTTCTAGAGGAACACCTGGCCACCTGAATACACCTCTGTACCACACAGCTTGGTGGACACTGACTCAGCTCAGACCAGTCACCAGTCATCGTTTTCATCACCTTGTTATTGCAATGCTACCATGAAAACAGCTGTTAGTAGTAATCTCATCCAATTGCTTAATTATAAGTTGCTCCTGCCCTCAAAACATAATTAGAACAGGTAGCCGCCCTACTACAGTTTTCTCCACAGGTCGGTTTGTTCCCCCCTTTCATCAGGTCCCACTTCCAGGATGGGCTGACGTCTCCTGCTTCATGTTCACTCCCCAGTGCACCCCTGACAAACTCCCTTCTGAGGACCGCCTGTGTGCTAAACCCCTCCTGGAGTGTCTTACTTTTATTTATATCCTTTTATCACTCCTGAAACAGCCTGTACCCACCCCTCGCACGGTGTTACAGCCGACAGCACGTATGCACACCACCTGCACAGCATGCTGGGAAATCCCAGTTGCATATACCTGCCACCTGGGGCAAGATGTAAGAGTCGCATGTCTGTCATTATTCAAAATACTCTCGGAACTTTGTTTTTATAAGGGAAGAAACAGTGTCTGAAATTGTAAACTGAAACTGTCTGAAACTGTGCGGTCACCACCATGAATTACAATGGTGTAGCATCAACTTTACGGTTTCTCTGTTCTGTATCTTCCTTAAAGTAGGGCTGGAATTGCCAGGGACGTCACAATACCATATTATCACAATAACTTGGGTGCCAATACGAGATGTTTTGCGATTCTCACGTATCTATATGTATTGCGATTCGATCCTAAAATTTTTGTTTGAAGCATATTGCTCACCATGTCTGCTGCACAGAGCCTTGAGAAAACAAGTTTTGATCAGTCATGGAAATAAGTGCTGAAAACGAATTGGCTCCCTATTTTAAAAATAAGTTGGAGAACAAGCTAGTTTTGAGGCAGCTACAGCAAACTAGAGCAAAATTATATTGCGACGTTTGTCAAAACGATCCGAAATATCGGCAAAAATATACAGATTATGTAACTATCAATTATTTGTATTTTTTTTCTCCAATACTTTAAAGCGCCATCTTTCTCTCTCCTAAACAAATGGGGCTGATGATGCCATGGTCATGGGGAAAGAATGTTGGACAGGTTCCACTGTGGTGAACCCAGCTTAGCAGGGATAAAATATGTGTTGCAGAAGCTTTTTCCCCCTCCTAAATCCCACATCACAAACGTGTCATATTTTTCCCTCTGTTTTGTTCAGATCCATCAGTTATTACAGGGCGTGGAAATGCATCTTATGTTGATTAATGGGTTATTTCCTTTGTTTTGTGATGATGATGATTATTATTCTTAGTGTAAACAGTGTTTATTAAGCGGCACCTGTACTCACTCCCTTCCTCAGCTACACCTCCACATTTAGCATAGGGATCAGCAACACCTTCTAATTGACCTATCAGAGGATCACGTTACAGTGAGTCACTAAGCTGGGATAATTCAACCTGGCTCAACGAAGGACCCCTGGGAGAGTGGTGCATGCGCCTGAATAAAAATGTGTCATCCTCCTTCCCCCTTTCTTTCTTTTCTCTCGCCTTCTCCTCACCCTCCTCCTCTCCCCTCCTCCCACTTAACCCAGGCTCACATTTCTCTCTCCCTCTGTTTTACCCCTCTCCTCCCGCTCTCTTCTCTCCTCCTCATGGAGAGGACAAAGCAGTGGCTGAGAGAATGACAGAGTGGTGACATCACCGTGGCAGTGTTCTGTCCCTTTACTCCGGCCAATAGAGTGCTGAATAGGGCCATCAGAGCCAGGCTAATCTGGGCTGTGATACATGACCATTGTGACAACACACACACACACACGGGCTGCCACTGGCAAACAAACTGAAAGCAGATGCACACTCACACCAACGTATTCATGCACACACTGTTCTTCTGTCTCACACACTCCCACACACACATTCGGCCCTGCACATCAAGACCCCTCATGTAAAGATAATTCATGATAATTAAGAGATTACAAGGTGGCGACCCTGCCCCCTACCTAATTATCTTGTTGCCAGGAGACAGATGCTGTGCTGCTATATATAATTGGCCCGTCAGCGTCCAGGTTTGCCTGGTGTAGGCAGTCATTGTAAATAATAAGTTGTTCTTAACTGACTTGCCTAGTTAAATTTTTTATTTTTTTATTTCACCTTTATTTAACCAGGTAGGCTAGTTGAGAACAAGTTGTCATTTACAACTGCAACCTGGCCAAGATAAACCAAAGCAGTGTGACACAAACAACAACACAGAGTTACACATGGAATAAGCAAACACACAGTCAATAATACAATAGAAAAAGTCTATATACAGTGTGTACAAATGAGGTAGGATAAGGAAGGTAAGGCAATAAATAGGCCATAGTGGCAAATTAATTACAATATAGCAATTAAACACTGGAGTGATAGATGTGCAGATGATTGTGCAAGTAGAGATACTGGGGTGCAAAGGAGCGAAATAAATAACAGTATGGGGATGAGGTAGTTGGAATGGGCTATTTACAGATTGGCTATGTGCAGTGATCTGTGAGCTGCTCTGACAGCTGGTTCTTAAAGTTAGTGGGGTAGATATGAGTCTCCAGCTTCAGTGATTTTTGCAGTTCGTTCCAGTCATTGGCAGCAGAGAACTGGAAGGAAAGGCTGGAAGGAAAGGAGGAGTTGGATTTGGGGGGTGACCAGTGAAATATACCTGCTGGAGGGCGTGCTATGGGTGGGTGCTGCTATGGTGACCAGTGAGCTTAGATAAGGCAGGGCTTTACCTAGCAAAGACTTATAGATGATCTGGAGCCGGTGGGTTTGGCAACGAATATGAAGCGAGGGACAGCCAACGAGAGCATACATGTCCCAGTGGTGGGTGGTATATGGGGCTTTGGTGACAAAACGGGTGGCACTGTGATAGACTGCATCCAATTTGCTGAGTAGAGTGTTGGAGGCTATTTTGTAAATGACATCGCCGAAGTCCAGAATCGGTAGGACAGTCAGTTTTACGAGGGTATGATTGGCAGCATGAGTGGAGGATGCTTTGTTGCAAAATAATAGGAAGCCGATTCTAGATTTAATTTTGGATTGGAGATGCTTAATGTGAGTCTGGAAGGAGAGTTTTACAGTCTAACCAGACACCTAGGTATTTGTAGTTGTCCACATACTCAGAAGTCAGAACCGTCCAGAGTACCGATCGCTGCCCGTCCTGCATCACTAAAGGGTAAAAATATATATACATGTTATCTATTTTTTTTTTCTGGTGTCACTGTGGCACTGCCAGTCTTGGTTGGGTGGGCTTGTAAGTATGCATTTCCTGGTAAGGTCTTCACCTGTTGTATTCGGCGCATGTGACAAATACAATTTGATTTGATTTCAGCACTGAAGCACTGCCAGTCTTGGTTGGGTGGGTTCAGCGCTGTGGGTGGTGTGGTTGGAGGTTATGGGGTAAGAGTTGTGTGTATGTGTATCGTACAAGATTGTGTCTGAGAAAGTTTGGCTGCATTCACCTGGCTGTGTGTGTGTGTGTGTGTGTGTGTGCGTGTGTGTGTGTGTGCGTGTGTGTGTGTGTGTGTGTGTGTGTCCTGACTAGGCCCTGTGCCCAGCCTGAGCAGGTGCTGGTCTGGTGCGTACGGGAATGTGTTCAGAAGGCCAATGGGGACAGGGCCAGCACTGCAGGAGGCAGCAAAGCTAACTTTAACACTGAGCTACTGTTCCTAGCTGGGGAAGTAAAGTATTAGCCAAATAATGAAATGTTAATAGCTTAAGCTTTAAGTCATGATTTAAGACTATCTTTATCATTTTACAACCTGTACATTTCTCTGTCATAATTATCACATTTTGTCCCCAGAATTCTTTGTTCCTACTTTGTCATATCACAGGCTTCATTCGTTGAGGATAGTGGCATAATGTATTCAGGAGACACTCCGATATGGAGAAGCTTTTTGAAGTTAGTCTAAAAGCCCATGGGATTGTCTGTCATGATGGGCCCTACTGCAGAATGCCACATCTATCCATTCATAGTGCCGGCTCCCGTCTCTGTCAGGGCTGGGTGACGATCGGGACAGACTGTGTTGTCAAACATCCACAAAGCAATTCTGTCTGCTACGATCCCACAGAGCTGATTCAAACCAATGACACACCCATCCATGCATGCATATACAGCCATGTGTACACACACACACACACACTATGGCTACAGCCACATCTGACGGACGCCAACTCTTTCATGGCAACAAAGCCTCATTCTCTGTGGCTGCCATCCCCAGCTGCATGTATTGTCTACTATAGTCTCCCTCAGTTTAGGCCGTATGAACACCCTGCAGCCCAGCCTGCTAAACACAACACATGCATTATACATCACCGCCTGGAGCTACACCGTGTGTATATGTGTCTGCGTATTGATGAGTGTGTATGAGACTTTCTGATTGTGTAGATGAGCTGATTGCTGCTGTAATTGGCCAGTTTTTTTTTTTTTTGTGATGATGCTGAAGGGGGAGTTGGGGTCTCCCTCCTAATGAGGGAGAACACGTGGGTGTGTGTCATTCTCTGGGGGGATTTTAGCTGGTAAAAGGGGTGCAATAATTGGTCTCTGCTTTCAATCATCACACAGTCAACTGGAGCCACAGAGGACTAGATTGGGAATGGTGGGTGGGGTTTAGTTTATGGATGGAAATAATTACGGCAAATTATAATGTCATGGAGGGAGAATGGCGCTTGCTGCCTTTGATAGGCCATGAAATGAATGAGCACACTGAATAGAATCCCATTACTTCATACCCTGTCAATAGAATTCAGCTCATCACAATTACCGCTAGATAGATGAGAAAATTGACACTCACAAATGCCTGAAAAAGGAGGCTACTTGTCTTGTGTTTTTTAAAGGTGTTGCCACTTATGCGATGGTAATCTGTGTGCTCCTCTGCGCTGTTCCATCCAAGTCCTTGATTTGTGGTCGGCTCACTTTGTCTGTTAGGTGTTCTGGTCTGGCTCAGACTACGGCTGTCGCGATAACCGTATTACCGCCGCACCAGCAGTCATGACCACAGTCAAATTCCCTGTGACCGTTGGTCACGGTAATCCCAATCTAAAACTGTGCAAATGAATTGCATTGATGGGTAGCCTACCAAACTGGCTAACGGCCCTCGTTAATGGCCTGGTACCAAGCGCTCTAGTGTCCCTGTAATCACTTCATGATTAAATTTGAATAATCTGAATGGTCTGAATGAGGACAAATGGTGATGGGAGTTTGAGGTCCCGTACCAAAAGGCAAAGAGCAAGCAGCTGTAGGCGATTAGGGCGTAGAGGCCCCGTGCGGGGTGGTGTGTGTGTGTGTGTGTGTGTGTGTAACACACAGGATGGAGGGAGAGAGCAACTCGCAATAGACTAACTTCTTGCTAGTTATTTATCATCCCATCTGATTACAGAGTACCTGTCTGGACTGAATCAAACCGAGAGAAGCTAGCTATCGAGGCTAATTGAGGCGAGCCATAACGACTTCTCACCATCCTGCAGTTATCCTACACATAACCTCTCCATTCAGATTATAGTGTAAAAAGCAGCCTACCTGTTGGCTTTTGGTCGTTGTTGCCTTTCTTTCTCATTTCACCTTTAATTCTGTCATTTTAATTCCATTTTTGGAATTGATTTAGATATCTCCTAATCTACACAAGCAGAGCAGCAATGGAATGATCTCTCTCCGCTGGAAGTGCAACCATCCGAGCGCATGCCTTATTTACTGACTTATTAGTCACACCATGCGGTATTTACGTTTTTCTATGTGATCTGAGGCACTCCCAGGTTTGTAGGCCTATCACAACTAAATAAATGATTTCATTGTGACTGTGAATGCTATATAAAATGGATTTATTTGACTTTTTAAAATGTAGATGTTCCAAAGGCACACTAAACATGTTTGTTAACTTCTTGCGTCGAGCAATCCCGTATCCGGGAGCGTAATCATAGCCTCAAGCTCATTAGCATAACGCAACGTTAACTATTCATGAAAATCGCAAATGAAATGAAATAAATATATTGGCTCACAAGCTTAGCCTTTTGTTAACAACACTGTCATCTCAGATTTTCAAAAAATGCTTTTCAACCATAGCTACACAAGCATTTGTGTAAGAGTATTGATAGCTAGCATAGCATTAAGCCTAGCATTCAGCAGGCAACATTTTCACAAAAACAAGAAAAGCATTCAAATAAAATCATTTACCTTTGAAGAACTTCGGATGTTTTCAATGAGGAGACTCTCAGTTAGATAGCAAATGTTCCATTTTTCCAAAAAGATGATTTGTGTAGGAGAAATTGCTCCGTTTTGTTCATCACATTTGGCTAAGAAAACCCCGAAAATTCAGTCATTACAACGCTGAACTTTTTTCCAAATTAACTCCATAATATCGACAGAAACATGGCAAACGTTGTTTAGAATCAATCCTCAAGGTGTTTTTCACATATCTATTCGATGATAAATCATTCGTGGCAGTTTGGTTTCTCCTCTGAACCAAATGGAAAAATGCACGCAGCTGGAGATTACGCAATAATTGCAACGGAGGACACCAAGCGAGCACCTGGTAAATGTAGTCTCTTATGGTAAATCTTCCAATGATATGCCTACAAATACGTCACAATGTTGCAGACACCTTGGGGAAACGACAGAAAGTGTAGGCTCATTCCTGGCGCATTCACAGCCATATAAGGAGACATTGGAACACAGCACCTCCAAAATCTGGGGCATTTACTGTTTGAAATTTCATCTTGGTTTCGCCTGTAGCATCAGTTCTGTGGCACTCACAGATAATATCTTTGCAGTTTTGGAAACATCAGAGTGTTTTCTTTCCAAAGCTGTCAATTATATGCATAGCCGAGCATCTTTTCGTGACAAAATATCTTGTTTAAAACGGGAACGTTTTTTAATCCAAAAATTAAAAGAGCGCCCCCTATATCGAAGAAGTTAATTAACGGGCAATTACTGCGAGCCCTGGGTCGGGCTGCTTTTGACCACTGTCTGTCATTTCCCAAAATAACAAATACCGCACACATACAGAGTAGGAGACTTGGTTCTGACAACCAGGGCATTGGTTTTGGCTTGAGTTGACTGGTCAGAGCTCAAATGGTGCTAGGATTTCAATGTGTTGTCCCATGTTTCTCTTTTTGTACTCCTGAATTCTACATCTATGCATCTCTGTTACACATTCCAGTGTAGTAGATTATCATGATTGTATTTTATGATACCAACGTAGCTCCATTGTTGTGTGCTATACAGAGACCAAGCACAGCCTGTCCCTAGGAATGTTGTGGAACATACACTGTCCTTATCTGCCCCCTTTGACCTCCCACCTCTGAACTTCAGTGAACCTGTCACACTGACAGCAGGGGGAACACCATGATGAATCTCATGTTTTTCCCTTCTTATCGCTCAAAGGTCACACTGTCTCTTATTATCCTCCCCCTTTCCTACTGTGTGTGTGTAAAGATGAGAAATTGGTATCTTTTTCATTGCTCATCCTTTCTCAAAGGCCATTTCTCTATCTCTCCTAGCTCAGGATGCACTTCATTAAACAGTAGCAATCTTCCTCCTCAGCTGGTTGCTCTTTGAGGTAGCAAGTTCCAACAGACCCACACACACACACACACACTTTTACGGTTATTGTTTTACAGGCCTTGTGCTGTGATGTAATGGTCTCCCAGGCAAAATCGCCTAGTTTTATGGACCATAGTGAGATCTGATGAACACTGCCCAACCCTGGATCCAAGAGGTTGATGAACTGCCTGACATTAAAGAGATGGACAGCTATAGACTGCCAACCACTACAGTATAATAGCCAGTAAGATCACTTTCAGGGATTCCATGTGACATAAAGGTATAGTGGAAAACAAGGTGGCACAACAGGAAAAACACTGGTGAACAGGTGTGACTCAATCAGCTTTGTGTCAGAGAGTGGAAGGACAAAGGGGAGCTTGAGAGAAAGAACAAGAAGATATGAGAGAGAGAAGTCTCGCGCTATTGCTCGCCTGAGGTTGAGTGTATCATGATAAGCTGTAGACCACACTACCTAACGAGAGAGTTCTCATCTGTATTCTTCGTAGCGGTTTACATACCACCTCAGTCCGAGATTGGCACTAAGAGAGCATTGAATGAGCTGTATTCTGCCATAAGCAAACAAGAAAACTCTCACCCAGAGGCGGCGCTCCTGGTAGCTGGGGACTTTAATCCTGGGAAATTTTAAATCAGTTTTACCAAATTAAATTGGGGCGGCAGGGTAGCCGAGTGGTTAGTGTTGGACTAGTAACCAGAAGGTTGCAAGTTCAAATCCCCGAGCTGACAAGGTACAAATCTGTTGTTCTGCCCCTGAACAGGCAGTTAACCCACTGTTCCTAGGCCATCATTGAAAATAAGAATTTGTTCTTAACTGACTTGCCTAGTTAAATAAAGGTTAAAATAAAAAAAAATAAAAAGTGCAACCAGAGGGAAAAGAACTCTGGACCACCTATACTCCACACACAGAGATTCATACAAAGCTCTCCCTCGCCCTCCAGTTGGCACCAATTCCACAATTCTATCCTCCTGATTCCTGCTTACAAGCAAAAATTAAAGCAGGTCCACCAGTGACAAGATCAATAACAAAACTGGTCACATGAAGCAGATGACTGTTTTGCTAGCTCAGACTGGAATATGTTCCGGGATTCTTCCAATTGCATTGAGGAGTTTACCACATCAGCCACTGACTTTATCAATAAGTGCATCGATGACATCGTCCCCACAGTGACTGTACGTACATATCCCAACCAGAAGCCATGGACAGGCAGCATCCGCACTGAGCTAAAGGGTAGAGCTGCCACTTTCAAGGAGCGGGACTCTAACCCGGAAGTTTATACGAAATCCCGCTAAGCCCTCCGACGAACCATCAAGCAGGCAAAGCGTTGATACAGAACTAAGATCGAGTCGTACTACACCGGCTCTGACGCTTGTCGAATGTGGCAGGGCTTGCAAACCATTAGACTACAAAGGGAAGCACAGCCGAGAACTGCCCAGTGACACGAGCCTACCAGACATTGCCCCCACCCCCTCCTCCTCCTCTCCACACCACTCTCTGTTGTCATCTATGCATAGTCTCTTTAATTAACTCTACCTACATGTACATACTACCTAAACTAACCGGTGCCCCCGCACATTGACTCTGTACCAACACCCCCATGTCTATAGTTATTTTTTACTTTCATCTCTTATTCTTATCCATATTTTTTGAAAAGGCACTTGTTTATTGGCTCGTAAGTAAGCATTTCACTGGAAGGTCTACACCTGTTGTATTCGGCGCATGTGACTAATAATATTTCTCTCATACCCCCCCCTCTCATATCTCAATGGGGGGAATGGGAGAAGAATGGGGGTAATATGAGAGGCAGGGAATATGAGAGAGGGAGAGGGGGGGGGTGAGGGAATATGAGAGTGGAATATGGGGGGGAATGAGGGAGAGGAATGGAGGCAATGAGGGAGGGAAAGAGCGAGTGAGAGGGGGGAATATGAGGGAGAGCGAATGGGGTAAATATGAGGGAGAGGAATGGGGGAATATGAGAGGGAGAGGGATGGAAGGGGAATATGAGAGGGAGAGGGATGGAATGGGGAATATGAGAGGGGGAATATGAGGAAGAGAGGGGGAATATGAGAGTGGGGGGAATATGAGAGAGGGATGGAATGGGGAACATGAGAGGGGGGAATATGGGAGCGAGAACTCAGTTTATTGGTAGCATACACAGTTTTGCAGATGTTATCTCAGGTGCAGCGAAATGCTTATGTCACTAGCTCCAACAGTGTAGCAATATCTAGCGATACAGTAACTATACTCACAATGTAAAAAATTTTTGGTGGTTAATCAAAATTCTATCCAAATCTACATGATAATGTTACAAACCTAAATAAAAAATAACTTATATTGCCATTGCCAACTATGTAAAAATTGTCTACCTAAAGTCAACAAATAAAAACAATGCAGCCTGAAGGTAGAAAATATTCTCAAAATAAATATCCTATAAATCAGATTCGCTACACGTGGCCTGCCCGCAAGGAACTTAAAACATTGTATCAACTATTAACTTGGGTCAAGCCTGTAGGCTATTTGATAAATGGATAAGAAGCAGTGATGGACTTGGACAGGAGCTCACCTGAGCTGAGTACCGGCACCTCTAATGTTCTACTGCTTGAGCTCCTGTTCCTCCTATAGAATATTAGGTACAAGTATTGTCCAGCTCCTGCACCTGAATATAAACAGTACCAGCAATCAAAATGAGCCCCGGGAACCTATTTCAGTCCAAGTCGAGCACTGATGAGAAGTAGTAAGGTAGACCTAATTTAGGACGTTTCCACTGGATCAGAGCATGATGTTTCCTTTCCACACCGAGTGGTTATCAAAAGAGGGAGAGTTGGAACGATTTCTCAAATACGTTGAGGAACTATTGTCATTCTCAATGGGTGTAAAAGCAGACTTTGTTTGCTTGCTGTTTTGAGGTGAAGAAAACATTACTTTGAGAAGTTCCACAGCTCATTAGTGGTGATGTGTTAAGCGAATCAGTAATACTATCAGATCCTCAAATGGGCACATTTATATGCCTACATTTATGCGCAGGCCAGGTAGCCTATAGGTGTACTTCCATGTGTGCGCGTCCTTACTCAACATTGACAGGAGCGCTCCAAACAAAGGACAATGACTCAATTGTCGACTCGTAAATGGAATGAAATAAACAAAGTGTAGCATAGCTTGTGCACTCTGCAAATAATGTGTCCACTCCGACAATGAGAACGGGAAGACTGGAATAATAACATTGAATGCATTAAAATAAATTATTATAATCAAAGTAACAAACGTTGTAGATTTAGAAATGGTATTTAATAAACGTAGTGCTGGTGATATGTAATGGGGAAGTGATATGCTAACAAACGCAAACAATTCACACAATGAAGTTATGATACAATGAATGTGCACAAATTGGCAGGAGAGTGCATTCTGGAGAGAGAAGTGCATTGTGCATCTGGGCGCATGGTCATTCCAGACGTCTGCATTGGCCGTGCAGCTTTTATGGTGCTATGGCCTCAGCAGAAGTCAGGGCATTTGTACGTCTTGCGCTTCGCAGAGCAGTGCAGAGCTGTTGTGAAGGAAGTGGGTTTGTGTTTATACAGGATGTACCATCCCCTCCAACCGTCAACAAATCATGTCAATGCAGAGCTATGCATAGCTCTCCGTATTGTTACACCATTTGGGAGGTGGATGGCTATCAGCTCCATTTGGCCTCTGGAGGCTCCGCATTTACATTACAACCTCCGTATGGAGCCTCCTTCCACATTTTTGGATCAATCATAAGTTGTCTTTTTCTAGGCCTCCGCAATGGATTAGTTCACTGAGATGGGCGCATATATATATTTATTTGTTGCTGCTCGACTAAAACAATCTCGGTTGACCCAACAGCCTAAGGACAAAACAATCGACCAGTCAACTAATTGGGTTCAGCCCTAGTGTGTGCCATTTTGCTTTATAGCGATGCCATCATCCATGATTGTGTGAGGACTTTGCCAAAGCTTGGTCCATACTCTCCAAGTGGCTTTGCCTCCAATTGGTGGAAACACTCCTCTGCAGAGATAATTAATATAGTATTAAACCCCATTACGTCCACCACCACTCAATACACCATTACAATGGCTGATGGCTGTTGATATACCCTATTGTTCCTTTTGTGCTTAAAGCTGCTGTTGTATTGGTGCTTTACAGGATATTGTAGTCAGATCATTCAGTTCTACCATTGGAATGAGCTGGTCCAGTCTATTCTATTAGTGTTTATGGCACCAATAATGAGTGGTATCATTTCAGACCAGTGTGTATTGATTTAGGCTTGGTTTTCATTGAGCCTGGTCTCCCAGTAGAATTGCATTAGGACCCCGCAACCCATTCCAGCCCAATGAGTAATCAGCTTAATACTGCTGCACATTGATCCTCATGCAATTTCTAATCATTACAATCACTCACGACTAGCTTTGTATTTGGGACAACAGATCCATTTTGTGTGTGTGCACATTTCTGCAAGTGTGTATGCATGTGAGGGAGGATCTCTGTGTGTATGTTTCTGTGAGTGTGGATCTGTTTATTTAATTTATTTTATTTCACCTTTATTTAACCAGGTAGGCAAGTTGAGAACAAGTTCTCATTTACAATTGCGACCTGGCCAAGATAAAGCAAAGCAGTTCGACAGATACAACGACACAGAGTTACACATGGAGTAAAACAAACATACAGTCAATAATACAGTATAAACAAGTCTATATACAATGTGAGCAAATGAGGTGAGAAGGGAGGTAAAGGCAAAAAAGGCCATGGTGGCAAAGTAAATACAATATAGCAAGTAAAACACTGGAATGGTAGTTTTGCAATGGAAGAATGTGCAAAGTAGAAATAAAAATAATGGAGTGCAAAGGAGCAAAATAAATAAATAAATTCAAATTAAATACAGTTGGGAAAGAGGTAGTTGTTTGGGCTAAATTATAGGTGGGCTATGTACAGGTGCAGTAATCTGTGAGCTGCTCTGACAGTTGGTGCTTAAAGCTAGTGAGGGAGATAAGTGTTTCCAGTTTCAGAGATTTTTGTAGTTCGTTCCAGTCATTGTCAGCAGAGAACTGGAAGGAGAGGCGGCCAAAGAAAGAATTGGTTTTGGGGGTGACTAGAGAGATATACCTGCTGGAGCGTTTGCTACAGGTGGGAGATGCTATGGTGACCAGCGAGCTGAGATAAGGGGGACTTTACCTAGCAGGGTCTTGTAGATGACATGGAGTCAGTGGGTTTGGCGACGAGTATGAAGCGAGGGCCAGCCAACGAGAGCGTACAGGTCGCAATGGTGGGTAGTATATGGGGCTTTGGTGACAAAACGGATTGCACTGTGATAGACTGCATCCAATTTGTTGAGTAGGGTATTGGAGGCTATTTTGTAAATGACATCGCCAAAGTCGAGGATTGGTAGGATGGTCAGTTTTACAAGGGTATGTTTGGCAGCATGAGTGAAGGATGCTTTGTTGCGAAATAGGAAGCCAATTCTAGATTTAACTTTGGATTGGAGATGTTTGATATGGGTCTGGAAGGAGAGTTTACAGTCTAACCAGACACCTAAGTATTTGTAGTTGTCCACGTATTCTAAGTCAGAGCCGTCCAGAGTAGTGATGTTGGACAGGCGGGTAGGTGCAGGTAGCGATCGGTTGAAGAGCATGCATTTAGTTTTACTTGTATTTAAGAGCAATTGGAGGCCACGGAAGGAGAGTTGTATGGCATTGAAGCTTGCCTGGAGGGTTGTTAACACAGTGTCCAAAGAAGGGCCGGAAGTATACAGAATGGTGTCGTCTGCGTAGAGGTGGATCAGAGACTCACCAGCAGCAAGAGCGACCTCATTGATGTATACAGAGAAGAGAGTCGGTCCAAGAATTGAACCCTGTGGCACCCCCATAGAGACTGCCAGAGGTCCGGACAGCAGACCCTCCGATTTGACACACTGAACTCTATCAGAGAAGTAGTTGGTGAACCAGGCGAGGCAATCATTTGAGAAACCAAGGCTGTCGAGTCTGCCGATGAGGATGTGGTGATTGACAGAGTCGAAAGCCTTGGCCAGATCAATGAATACGGCTGCACAGTAATGTTTCTTATCGATGGCGGTTAAGATATCGTTTAGGACCTTGAGCGTGGCTGAGGTGCACCCATGACCAGCTCTGAAACCAGATTGCATAGCAGAGAAGGTATGGTGAGATTCAAAATGGTCGGTAATCTGTTTGTTGACTTGGCTTTCGAAGACCTTAGAAAGGCATGGTAGGATAGATATAGGTCTGTAGCAGTTTGGGTCAAGAGTGTCCCCCCCTTTAAAGAGGGGGATGACCGCAGCTGCTTTCCAATCTTTGGGAATCTCAGACGACACGAAAGAGGTTGAACAGGCTAGTAATAGGGGTGGCAACAATTTCGGCAGATCATTTTAGAAAGAAAGGGTCCAGATTGTCTAGCCCGGCTGATTTGTAGGGGTCCAGATTTTGCAGCTCTTTCAGAACATCAGCTGAATGGATTTGGGAGAAGGAGAAATGGGGAAGGCTTGGGCGAGTTGCTGTTGGGGATGCAGTGCTGTTGACCGGGGTAGGAGTAGCCAGGTGGAAAGCATGGCCAGCCGTAGAAAAATGCTTATTGAAATTCTCAATTATGGTGGATTTATCAGTGGTGACAGTGTTTCCTATCTTCAGTGCAGTGGGCAGCTGGGAGGAGGTGTTCTTATTCTCCATGGACTTTACAGTGTCCCAGAACTTTTTTGAGTTAGTGTTGCAGGAAGCAAATTTCTGCTTGAAAGGCATCTGTGTGTACAGTGCCTTGCAAAAGTATTCACCCCCTTTGCTATGAAGCCCCTAAATAAGATCTGGTGCAACCAATTACCTTCAGAAGTCACATAATTAGTTAGATTGCACACAGGTGGACTTTATTTAAATGTCACATGATCTCATGTGCACCAATACACCTGTTCTGAAAGGCCCCAGAGTCTGCAACACCACTAAGCAAAGGGCACCACCAAGCAAGAAGCACTATGAAGACCAAGGGGCTCTCCAAACAGGTCAGGGACAAACTTGTGGAGAAGTACAGATCAGGGTTGGGTTCTGAAAAAAATATCTGAAACTTTGAACATCCCACGGAGCACCCTTAAATCCATTATTAAAACATTTGAAAGAATTTGGCACCACAACATACCTGCCAAGAGAGGGCCGCCCACCAACACTCATGGACCAGTCAAGGAGGGCATTAATCAGAGAGGCAACAAAGAGAACAAAGATAACCCTGAAGGAGCTGCAAAGCTCCACAGTGGCAATTGGAGTATCTGTCCATAGGAACACTTTAAGTACACTCCAAAGAGCTGGGCTTTACGGAAGAGTGGCCAGAAAAAAGCCATTGCTTGAAGAAAAAAAATAAGCACCAAAAAATACTGGTGTTTGCCAAAAGGCACCTGGGAGACTCTCCAAACAAATTGAAGAAGGTACTCTGGCCAGATGAGACTAAAATTGAGCTTTTGGCCATCAAGAAAAATGCTATGTGTGACGCAAACCCAACACCTCTCATCACCCCGAGAATATCATCCCCACATTGAAGCATGGTGGTGGCAGCATCATGCTGTGGGAATGTTTTTCATCGGCAGGGACTAGGAAACTGGTCAAAATTGAAGGAATGATGGATGGAGCTAAATACAGGGAAATTTTTTAGGGAAACCTGTTTCAGTCTTCCAGAGATTTGAGACTGGGATGGAGGTTTACCTTCCAGCAGGACTATGACCCTAAGCATACTGCTAAAGCAACACTTGGGTGGTTTAAGGGGAAACATTTAAATGTCTTGGAATGACCTTGTCAAAGCCCAGACCTCAATCCAATCGAGAATCTGTGGTATGACTTGCGCCAGCTGAACCCATCCAACTTGAAGGAGCTGGAGCTGTTTTGCCTTGAATGGGCAAAAATCTCAGTGGCTAGATGTGCCAAGCTTATAGAGACATGCCCCAAGAGACTTGCAGCTGTAATTGCTGCAAAAGGTGGCTCTACAAAGTATCAACTTTGGGAAGTGAATAGTTATGCATGCTCAATTTCAGTTTTTGTGTGTCTTATTTCTAAAAAATATTTTACATCTTGAAAGCATCGTCGTAGGCATGTTGTGTAAATATAATAATACAACCCCCCCCAAAAAATACATTTTAATTCCAGGTTGTAAGGCAACAAAATAGGAAAAATGCCAAAGGGGTGAATACTTTCGCAAGCCACTGTATGTGTGTTTATGTTTCTCTGTGTCTGTGTGTGTGTATGTGTGTATGCTACCGTTCAAATAAAAAGTCCTTGTTTTTGAAAGAAAAGCACTTTTTTTTGTCAATTTTTTAAAATAACATCAAATTGATCAAAAATACAGTGTAGACATTAAAACTGGCCTTATTTAGACTAGTTGAGTATCTGGAGCATCAGCATTTGTGGGTTCAATTACAGGCCAGAAACAAAGGCCTTTCTTCTGAAACTCGTCAGTCTATTATTGTTCTGAGAAATGAAGTATCTCTGTGTGTACGTTACTGTGCGTGTGGATCTCTGTATGCGTGTACATTTCTGTGAGTGTGGATCTCTGTGTGTATGTTTCTGTGAGTGTGCATGCATGAGGCCTGCATCAGGTAATACCAGTGTGGTGCTGGCAAGATTAATTGGCGTGAGAACATGGAGATAAGAGAGAGCTGTCTTGTACCGCCACTGGTCTACACACTGCATCTGTAATGGAGAGACTGTCATGGACGGAGAGAGAGAGATGGAGTGATATAGATTATGAGAAGGCAGGGGTTGGCATTGGGCCTCGTGTTGCACAGGATGTTGTACAGGCAGCTGTGTGTGTGTGTGTGTGTGTGTGTGTTTCTCACAGTGTGTTTGTGTGCCCATGACGACTCTTATCTTCTCTTATCCCAGTTCATCAGGGTCATTCAATATAAACCATCTTCCAGTTCGGTTACAACAGACATATCAAAACAACCGATTTGAAGCTGTATACAAAGCAGATTCATGACAGTTTAGTCCGTAAATAGAGACTGGGATAAAGAATGTGTCCGCAGCAGAGAAGGACAAGGACATAGAGGGGGAGAGGGAGGGAGAGATTGCAGCCTACAAATAGGATGCGTGCTATGGCATTATATAACATAGATATAGAGGCGTAGGGTTGGCGTGTGCCTGCCTGTATGCGTACATGCTGTAGTGTGTGTGATCTCCATGTGAGTGTTGCAGAGTCAGGGTTGGAGTAATGATGGTGACCGCTGTAATGCCTTGACAGAGCCCTATGCTGCTGTATGGTTCAGAAAGTGCTAACCTTAATGTCTACCCCCCCCAACCAGGCGAGTGGACGCATTATGCTGCTGTTTTGCTGTGCTGTAATAAAAGTCTGGCAGAGAGTGAGACGCTGTGTCATACTCACCATAATGACCCTTCAGTCTCCTCTGCTTGTGTGTTTGTGGAGCTCGGTTTTCAGGGGAGATCCCTTAAGTGAGAGACCACACACACACACACACACACACACTGGTGGCTCTGCTCTGATCATTCACCTGGTTAGACATGAGAGACAGTCGGAGCTCTGTGGCTTAGTCAGTCAGTCGTCTGGGAGCACTTTAATGACTTAGCTAGGGCTTTTAATCAACAAACCAATGACTCGGCTTGGAACAGGAGAGACTGGGCTGTGCAGTGTGCATGCATGATTTAGGCATATTTGGATTTGATAGTGAGATTCAAGATGATGTTGTTTCCTGCTTGAGAGTGTATGCACACTGAGTATACCAAACAGGAACACCTTCTTAATATTGAGTTGCGCCCCCCCCCCCCTTTGCCCTCAGAACAGCCTCAATTCGTTGGGGGCATGGACTCTACAAGGTTCCCGAAAGTGTTCCACAGGGATGCTGGCCCTGCTGACTCCAATGCTTCCCACAGTTGTCAAGTTATCTGGATGTCCTTAAGGTGGTGGACCATGGAAAACCGTGAAAAATCCAGCAGCGTTGCAGTTCTTGACAAGAAACCTATGCGCCTGTCACCTACTACCATACCCTGTTCAAAGGCACTGAATGGCATACATACACACTCCATGTCTCGATTGTATCGAGGCTTAAAAATCCTTCTTTAACCTGTCTCCTCCCCTTCATCTACACTGATGGAAGTGGATTTAACAAGTGACCTCAATAAAGGATCATAAGTTTCACCTGGTCAGTCTGTCATGGATTTTTCTTAATGTTCTGTATACTCCGTGTATCACTGGAAATTACTCAGGAAACATAATTTATCGTGGTGTTTGGTTGAAGCTGTGAGTGCTGCTACACAGCAGGCATTGGGCTGATGGATACTAAAGGTGTTTGCTGGTCTGGGGTTTGTGCAGGCTGCCTCTGCTTTGATGATGCCAGGGAATGTCATCCTAATGACATGGTCCAGTCTGCAGCCTGCAGCCGGACAGCCTGCTGCTCACTAACTAGCCATAAGCCACTGCACCCTCTGCGCCATCATATGTCACAGTCACTGAAACATGCTAATGCATTTTCTCTCTGTCCCCAATACTCACTGGGCCTCTCCAGCTTGTCTCTTCTCCTTCACCACCACTGATACATGTACGATCTGGGTAGATTGATCTTGCTTATACCTATCAATTGTTCTGTGATCAGTGGTCGTGAAGGAAAGGAAGCTGTTTGAGACTATTGGGACTTGCCATGTTTTTTTGTTGCCACGATGTCATGTTCTGTTTTGTCCAACTACGTTTCATGTTCATGCTTGTCTCATTCATCTTTAATCATTGATTCATTTTGCTTTTGTGTGCTTTTATTTTTTGCGTTTGGTTTGACATGGGCTGTTTTTTTGTTTGTTTCCTCTGTCCCTTTTTTGCATGTGCCTCCACCATAGCTTTGTACCAATGGCTAGAGGCTGACCGCCAAGGCAGGGACCCCGATACAGCAGCCACAGGTAAACTTCACCAACTGTTTCCCGTCTAGAGGTGTACAACTCTCTCTCCCTTCAGATACTAACTTGTCTCCTCTCTTCCTTCATCTCTCCCTCCTCCTTATTAAGACCCTTCCTTACTGAAACGTAGACCTCCACCCCACCACTCTCTATTTAATTGGGTCCATCATATCTTCCTTGCCTCCATTGTCCACTCTCTTTCTCCCTTTCACCCCCTCCTTCTCTCGTATCTATCTTTCCATATCTCTCTCTCCCTCCCTCTCTCTCTCTTCCGGTCGACCCTTCCCCAGTCGTTGTATGTGGGTCAGGTTCTCAGATCTTGTTGTTCCAAATCAGTCACTCTCCTCTGAAGCAGGCTGTTTAACTTCATCCTCCTCATCCTCCTCTTTCTCTCCTGAAAGTGTTTTACCAGGCTATTTCTCTCTTTTTCACTCACTGATTTTGATAGTGGAGGTTTGGCTTTCTTCTCTTTCTCTCTCGCACTCTCTCTCTCTCGCGCTCTCTCTTTTTCTTTCTTATTTCACGTGTCCTGGTTTAACTTTGACAGACAGCGTGAGTAAGAGGGAGGGAGAGAATGAGTAAGAGAGAGAGTCATTACAGAGGAAAGAGGCTTCTGCTCGCTCTGTCCTGTCCACTCCTGTTTGTCTCAGCAAAAGGCCTTAAGAGAGTTTAGGCATCCTTCACTTGCCAGCTCAGATCACTGCACCTCCACACAGGCACTGAAACCAAGAGCTAACCCACTGGCACTGCAACCCACAAGGCACCTAGGCAAGAGATGGCAGGATTGTTCGTCTGTGTGTTTCGAGACAGAGCAATAGAGATACAGAGACAATATAAGAGTGCAGAGTGCTTAACAGCAGCTGAACATCTTGGCATTGTGTTTACATGCTAAAGACATGCCATCTGTTTAGCACTGGAAATCTGGAAAGTCTAGTGTTGGAAGCTGCACACACACACACACACACACACACACACACACACACACACACACAGACAGACAACCCTCTAGAGGACAGAGGTTATCCAGCTGTGACCTTTGTTTTTTCTCTAGTCTCTACATGACAGGGTGGTTGAGTTTACCAACTTCCATTCGCATTATTCATCTTACCACACACACACACACACACACACACAATAACACTAATGCCTAAAGCGTTAACCAAATCCCTAGCTCATGTCAGCCATGAATATCCATCAAAGCAGTGCAGGTTAAGGCTTGTCTAACATCTCTACTCTTCCATCTCTTTACATTAACCTCGCTGTGTGTCCCCATCTCGCCCCATTGCTCCCCCACACTCTCCAGTTTTCCAGCTTTCTCCCCTGCTGCTGTCTGGCTCCCTGCCACTGGTTCTTTCTGCTGCCCCTTGCTTGTGTTTGACCTCTGACTCCTGCTGCTGGTTTATGCCCTTGACTGTGCATGTGTGCAACCTCCTCCTAACGCTCTTTTGATCTAAAGAGGTTTGATTTCCTACCAGTTCCAGCGCTCGCACTTCGGTGACACTGTTTGTGTGTGTATGTAATTTTGTTGTTTACTAGTATAGGAGAAGATTGCCATGGTAACTGTCCATGAGATTGTCCCACTACTACAGCAAACTAAATCAACAACATGTACATCTTGTGTTGGAAACACTGTAACCTTCCAACTGTTCTTACTGATGGTGATAGACTATTCATCTTACTATCTCTGCAAAACACATTACATTGATCTGAGATAGTTGCATTCGCCATGAAACGATCATTGTGTCACGTTGCAAACAATCACTCTGCTCCTCCCTCCGTTCTCCTCATCTTTCCACGACCCTCTGACCTCACTCGCATCATCAAAAGGTGCGGAAACGGTCATCATGATCGATACGACCCCGGCCCATCTAACGGTTCTTTTCACTTATCTAAAATCAATGGGTGTTAGTCTCCCTGTTGTTGCTGTAGTATTGGAGACCTGGTTACCCACAGTTGAATAACTAGTGTGCCTGGATTAGCACTAAGATTTAATGGCCCACTCGGAGACTTCTTAGTATACAGAGTTAATATCGCCATTGGAAGCTACAGTCAATAGTTGGACAATCATGACCATGGCTTGGTAGTTTTGGTATTGAACTCCGACAAAGAGACTGTCTGTAGTAACTAGGTCATGTGATTCCATGCTAGGAAGCTACAGAGAAGGCATGCATTAGTAGGGTTACATATTCAGAGGTGGAAACTCTGTGGGAATTAATGGAAATCTAGGTGAATTAATATTAATACCATTTAAATGTAATTTTTTTTGCATTGGATATATTTACCATATCATATGGAGACAGAAACATAAACCTTTTACCTCATCATAAGTAGATATAATTGCAAATGATTAAATCCTTCCAATAGAAAAAAAACTAACAATTTAGTTACAAATTCATCTTTAATTAAATGAGTTGACTCTTCACCTGGGATTATTTCACTGAACAAAAGAAAAGGAATATTGAATGATCCCCAAAGATCCATCGCATCTCCCAAAAATGCTTTCAACACGCATCTTAAAATGATAGTCTAGAAACTAAAGGCTTCCATGTCTTCTACCTGGAACTTATCAATGTCCACCTCGTGAACATCAGACTGAGGCCTCATCTTTTTTTAAAAATGTATTTAATATCTGAAACATACAATATAGTTGCAGTGAAGCCACTCAACAACTACACCACACCAGTCATCCAACAGACTTCCATCCAGAGCGACACACAGACGCATCCAGGGTCAACACCCTGCTCAAGGGCACGTTGACAGACCTCCCACCACAGTCTCACGTATGATTTTGCACAGTATTTGCAAATGTACACAGTTTTTCCTTCTACATTTGCTGCAGTGAAATGTCTCCACACATCAGATAGTGCCCGTGGCATTTGCCTGTACAAAAAAGTTTTAAAAACCCCAAATACAATTCCATGTACAGATGAATAGTTAAGCACTTAGATTAAATAACTCCTTTGTAAGATACAGTTGAAGTTGGAAGTTTACTTACACTTAAGTTGGAGTCATTAAAACTTGTTTTTCAGCCACTCCAAAAATTTCTTCTTAACTATAGTGTTGGCAAGCTAGTTAGGACATGTACTTTGTGCATGACACAATTTTTCCAATGATTGTTTAGACATTATTTTACTTATAATTCACTGTATCACTATTCCAGTGGGTCAGAAGTTTACATACACTAAGCTGAATGTGCCTTTTAAACAGCTTGGAAAATTCCAGAAAATTGTCATGTCTTTAGAGGTTCTGATAGGCAAATTTACATAATTTGAGTCAATTGGAGGTGTACTTGTGGATGTATTTCAAGGCCTACCTTCAAACTCAGTGCTCGACATCATGGGAAAATCAAAAGAAATCAGCCAAGCCCTCAGAAAAAAATTGTAGACCTCCACAAGTCTGGTTCATCCTTGGGAGCAATTTCCAAATGCCTGAAGGTACCACATTCATCTGTACAAACAATAGTACGCAAGTATAAACATCATGGGACCACACAGCCATCATACCGCTCGGGAAGGAGACGAGTTCTGTCTTCTAGAGATGGATGTACTTTGGTGTGAAAAGTGCAAATCAATCCCAGAACAACAGCAAAGGACATTGTGAAGATGCTGGAGGAAACAGGTACAAAAGTATTTACATCCACAGTAAAACGAGTCCTATATCAACATAACTTGAAAGACCATTCCACAAGGAAGAAACCACTGCTCCAAAACCTCCATAAAAAAGCCAGACTATGGTTTGCAACTGTCCATGGGGACTAAGATTGTACTTTTGGAGAAATGTCCTCTGGTCTGAAGAAACAAAAATAGAACTGTTTGACCATCATTATGCTTGGAGGAAAAAGGGGGGGGGGCTTGCAAGCTGAAGAACACCACCCCAACCATGAAGCACGCGGGTGGCAGCATCTTGTTGTGAGGGTGCTTTGCTGCAGGAGCGACTGGTGCACTTCCCAAAATAGATTGCATCATGAGGGAGGAAAATTATGTGGATATATTGAAGCAACATCTCAAGACATCAGTCAGGAAGGTGAAGCTTGGTCGCAAATGGGTCTTCCAAATGGACAATGACCCCAAGCATACTTTCAAAGTTGTGGCAAAATGGCCTAAGGACAACAAAGTCAAGGTATTGGACTGTGTGAGCACGGAGGCCTAAACCTGACTCTGTTACACCAGCTCTGTCAGGAGGAATGGGCCAAAATTCTTCCAATTTATTGTGAGAAGCTTGTGGAAGGCTATCTGACACGTTTGACCCAAGTTAAAGAATTTAAAGACAATGCTTCCAAATACTAATTGAGTGTATGTCAACTTCTGACTCACTGGGAATGTGATGAAAGAAATAAAAGCTCAAAAAGAATTCTCTCTACTATTCTGACATTTCACATTCTTAAAATAAAGCGGTGATCCTAACTGACCTAAATGTCATGAATTGTGAAAAACTGAGTTTAAATTTATTTGGCTAAGCTGTATGTAAACTTCCGACTTCAACTGCACATGTTTTAAAATGAAACATGTATGGAAACAGGTGAATTAACACTCCTCAGTTAGCAGGCTGAAGCAAGCTAAAACCCACATGGTAGCAAAAACTAACTAGCAGAAATGGTTAAAAAGTTAGAAATTTATTTACTAGTTAAATTATTTTTTTGTTATGTCATATAAAATATATTCACCCCACCCAGTTTTATAATCAAAACTTACCAGAGAGCATGTAGTCCTTGACTCCGACCGTGTAGTAGTGTGGACTCAATAGCGTGCAAGATCTTGAGAATCAGCTGCACATGTGATGGAAGAGTGCGCTGTGCATGCAGAGGGTTGCAATTCCATTGAATTGGGGATAGTTTAACCAAAATATGTAACCAAAATATGCCACAAGAATTGCCTTGTGAATCCCACAAAAAAGGTTCACTGTTATACGCTAACTAGTTTTGATGAATTTAAGCAAAATTCATGGGCTTAACTTCTCGTGGAAAAGTTCAGGATAAATTCCAGGAATGTACTGTAAAGTTTCTGAACCTTTGCAACCCTACACAGTAGTGAAGGAAATGGATAAGACTCCGATTGCACACATCTTATTACTGCTTAGCTTAACTAAGCTAATGACACGGTCCCAGCTGCTCCTTGCTTAGTGGACCTGTTGTAGTCAGTGCAGTTGTCTGACACATGAGTCAACATGGTCCTGCTTATACTCCATTAGACACACTCATTTAGATGCAATGCTACACAAGTAACAGTTTGTATCTTTTAGCAGCCTAGCATCAAGGCTGGGGCTTCATGATGATGTAGATGTGTTGTTCATTACACCTTGCTGTTTTTCACACGAGGTTAGCAAAATGAGGGGAACCAGAACAAGGAAGGCTGGCAAGGGGAAATATTTATTGTTTTGTTTGGGGGTGGAGTGGAAAGCTTCATAGCACAGGTGCTGACGGATAGGAATCCCACCTATGAGAGATCCCAGATTTTAATTAATTTTTTATTTAACCTTTTATTTAACCAGGCAGGCTAGTTGAGAACAAGTTCTCATTTACAACTGCGACCTGGCCAAGATCAAGCAAAGCAGTGCGACACAAACAACAACACAGAGTTACACATGGAATAAACAAACATACAGTCAATAATACAATAGCAAAAGTCTATATACAGTGTGTGTAAATGAGGTAGGATAAGGGAGTTAAGGAAATAATAGGCCATAGTGGCGAAATAATTACCATATAGCAATTAAACGCTGGAGTGATAGATGTGCAGAAGATGAATGTGCAAATAGAGATACTGGGGTGCAAAATCAATACAATTAATAACAGTATGGGGATGAGGTAGTTGGATGGGCTATTTACAGATGGGCTGTGTACAGGTGCAGTGATCTTTGAGCTGCTCTGACAGCTGGTTCTTAAAGTTAGAGAGGGAGATATGAGTCTCCAGCTTCAGTGATTTTTGCAGTTCGTTCCAGTCATTGGCAGCAGAGAACTGGAAGGGAAAGGCGGCCAAAGGGGGAATTGGCTTTGGGGACAACCAGTGAAATATACCTGCTGGAGCGCGTGCGACGGGTGGGTGCTGCTATGGTGACCAGTGAGCTGAGATAAGGTGGGGCTTTACCTAGCAAATACTTATAGATGACCTGGAGCCAGTTGGTTTAGTGACGAATATGAAGCGAGGGCCAGCCAACGAGAGCATACATGTAGCAGTGGTGGGTAGTATATGGGTCTTTAGTGACAAAACGGATGGCACTGTGATAGACTGCATCCAATTTGCGGAGTAGAGTGTTTATAGGCTACTTTGTAAATGACATTGCCAAAGTCAAGGATCGGTAGGATAGTCAGTTTTACGAGGGTATGTTTGGCAGCATGAGTGAAGGATGCTTTTGATGCGAAATAGGATGTAGATTCTAGACTTAATTTTGGACTGGAGATACATAATGTGAGTCTGGAAGGAGAGTTTACAGTCTACCAGACACCTAGGTATTTGTAGTTGTCCACATATTCTAAGTCAGAACCGTCCAGAGTAGTGATGCTGGACGGGCGGGCAGAATGCTGTGCAACATACACCTGTGCTGATTCTTGTTTTCTTCCTTGTATTCCCTTATGACAATCTTTGATCCCCCTCTTATGCATACTCACACGCACACTTTGACATGCACCAATATCTTTAGTTGGATGTCAACTTGGTTGTCCAGGTAAACCTCTCAACTGGACCTGAGACTTGATCTCTTTCTTCCTCTCTAGGGGAGAACTTTGAGCAGAGCCCCCTGAAGAGGACGTTCAAGTCTAAAGTCCTGGCCCACTACCCTGAGAACGTGGAGTGGAACCCCTTCGACCAGGATGCTGTCAACATGGTGGGTGAACCATCGCTGAGTTCTGAGCCAAACTGAGTGATGGATGGACGGATAGATGGATGGAGGGACCATATTGCAGGGTTGAGGGGTGATCAGTTGCATATAATCTGATTACAAAAAAAGTAACTGATCAGTTATGTTATTGGCAAAAAAATGTGTAGTCAGATTAGTCACATCTGAAAAACGAGATGATTACTTATTGGATGACTTTGTAAGGATGTTTGTGAAAAAAATAGATTATGACACCTTTCTGTTTTCTCAGTGACATTCAATTCAGCATTGAAAATCAGGACAAGTTTAAATTTGTTCCACATGAGCAAGTCTGATCACAAGTCAGGGACCGCTATAATGACACTCCAAATGCGTTTGATGGATCCTTTTTGTCTTCATCTAATGCCTCTTAAGGGGAAAGTAATCCAAAAGTAAGTGAAAGTAATCCGATTACATTACTGAGTTTAGGTAAACCAAACGTTACTTATTACAATTTTGGACAGGCAACCAGTAAGGGATTACATTTAGAAAGTAACCTACTTAACCCTGAATGAGGGGAGTAGAAGGACGATAAACAGGCTCTATTCTATCTAATGTGTGGGCAGCAGGGAACCAAACTGGGTTGGGGGAAGGAATGGTTGGAGGGACCTTATTGGGGAACAGGAGGATGATAAACGGGGCTATTGACTCTAACAATACCCCAACTAGGCATTGAAAGGCCTTTTAGATCATATACAGTGGAAAGGAAGGGCATGCTAGGATTATTCCAACCAATGCTTTAGGAATCCACAAACACACACACACACACACACCATTGGAGCAGAGAGGCCCAGGATTAAGACACAATGCAGTGCCTTCTCTCTAGGGTATCCTGGGTAATGTGGCGAAGGCACCAAATCCCCTCGGTCTCTATGGATTTACCCAGAGGGTTTTGTAGGCTGCGCTAAATGGACTGTGGCTGCTTTTCTGCAGTCTTGGTTTAGATTGAGTTGTTTCGTGTTGACTGGACAAGGGGAGGGGAAGCGTGCCAGGGTGGAAGGGTACGTTAGGGGAGGGGAAGCGTGCCAGGGTGGAAGGGTACGTTAGGGGAGGGGAAGCGTGCCAGGGTGGAAGGGTACGTTAGGGGAGGGGAAGCGTGCCAGGGTGGAAGGGTACGTTAGGGGAGGGGAAGCGTGCCAGGGTGGAAGGGTACGTTAGGGGAGGGAATATCTGATAAGACAAACTTTATATTGTCAAATATCTGCGTTCATGAGAAAAAAGGGAAAAGTTAAGATGATGATGATGAAATTGTATTTGTGCTTTATAGCATTTTATAGACTTGGTGGTTTGAGCCATGGTATATCAGACCGTATAACACAGGCATGACAAAACATGTATTTTTTACTGCTCTAATTACGTTGGTAATCAGTTTATAACAGCAATAAGTCTCCTCGGGGGTTTGTGATAGATGGCCAATATAACCCATACACTGCAGGAAATGACAAACCAGGAGACTACATTAAACATGTTTTGAATCACTCAAGACCTGTCATGGAAGAGACTGCTAAAGGTCCCGCTGACCTGTCACTCAATGATCTGGATCCACTGATGTGTGTGTTTGCCTAGCCCAGCTTATTGAGCCCCAGTAGAGGTAGCTAACATTGATAACTGTCCCTCAAGTCCCTATAGAGGAGGCCCTGGAAACGTTTGGTGTCGGCTGACCGTTGCCTCTCGTGATGCAAGGTCACTATTTTTTCCGTTGGCGTTGGCCATTACATCACACACTGGCATCAGAACCCCTGAATTATTCACATCGGGTTCTCAGTTTACGTCGGCATGGAAACGATGGCCCATTGTGCGGTGTGTTCCAATGAAATGGAACACCAATGCAGTGCAGCTATGAAGGCTCCAATGGCAGAACCATAATGAATCTCAGCCCTCTCCCTGCTTGCCTCAACACAACCCCATTCATTTCTATGTATAGTATCTCCATCCCACTCACCATCCATATCACCTTTCCCACTCTCCATGTCCCTCCTCTCTCATCTCTACTCTCCCTGCTCATAGGGTGACCTTAGTGTAATCACACTTCCTGCCCCTGTGGGCCTGGCAACAAAGCCGTTCTGATGATTGCTTTTCATATCCCAATCCTTTTCTCATAAATCCCTCCATCGATTATTATTTATTTCTTTCCTTCGCTCTTTCTGTCTCTCTCTCTGTCAGACAGACAGTCTGCTGTTGGCACTGATTTGATTTTCTTGTTAATTGGGCCCTGAGTCAGAAGGTGTGTGTGTGTGAGCTAGTGCCCGAGGATATGAATGTGTATGTGCTTCAGTTTGTTAAGCTTATTGCTCCATACTCATCAGTGGGTCACTCACCCGGAACCCCCACAATTCCCGTGTCCGTGCCGGAATAAGGGGATAGTTTAACAGATTACCTGGGGTTATTCAAGAACACTGTGAAATATTCTGCTAGGAATTCTGAAATGTCTATCGGAAGTCATTTTGAGCCTGACAGAGCTGAGGCCCAGGTTGATGGCCCCAGACAGAGCTGAGGCCCAGGTTGATGGCCCCAGACAGAGCTGAGGCCCAGGTTGATGGCCCCAGACAGAGCTGAGGCCCAGGTTGATGGCCCCAGACAGAGCTGAGGCCCAGGTTGATGGCCCCAGACAGAGCTGAGGCCCAGGTTGATGGCCCCAGACAGAGCTGAGGCCCAGGTTGATGGCCCCAGACAGAGCTGAGGCCCAGGTTGATGGCCCCAGACAGAGCTGAGGCCCAGGTTGATGGCCCCAGACAGAGCTGAGGCCCAGGTTGATGGCCCCAGACAGAGCTGAGGCCCAGGTTGATGGCCCCAGACAGAGCTGAGGCCCAGGTTGATGGCCCCAGACACAGTTAGAACAGGAAGAGTTTTGAGGGAGACTTCAACGGAAGTGTGTCAATGGGATTAGATGAAGCTGCTGTGCAACGGAGTCACTTGTATGCAACATGTCAGAAGGTGTTGAGTTGTTGATGCTGTATAATGTGTTTCAGAGCAGTGTTGGTTTAGGCAAATGTGCTCTAACATGCATGCAGAGTTGTACTGATTTTGATCGCCTGTTTGATGTTTCCCCAGTTTCAACCGGCAGTAGGTTGAATATGTGCAGGTTAAGACGACAAATCTGGGACCAGCTCCGTTGCTCATTAAGCACAGATGGCCACATTGTTGCAAAGGGATATTAGAATCCTGTTGTCTTATCCTTATCTTCAACGTAGGTTTGAACTCTCTCCCTCTTTTCCAGGGAGGAATATTTTTTCCTTGATCCATATGGTTTCATGATATTTCTTGGGATAGAAGGATTTGATTTGGAAGCGTATGGAATCTCATTTCTGGGGAGAAATTGCAGCATTTCGGATGTTTTTCATTTGCCCCTCGGTTTCCACACAGAACAGACATATTGAGGTAGTGTGGGAGTGATTATCTTGTCAGTAGTGATCAGTTGAAACCATGATTCACTCACCACTTTTATAATCCATTCTGAACAGAACATTGGCCAACTACAGGCCTGTTTATCTGTGTTAGCGACAGGGGTTCATTTGTGTGTGTGATGATTAATTTTGTATTCAGCTCAGCTCTGCAAATCAACATAATGGAGATAATCAACCATATTTTATTTCATGCTGGCTGCTGTGTTGCTGACTGGGCTGCTATCAAAGCAGATTATGCTGACTTGATTAGGGATGCGACGCGCGCGCCCACACACACATATTCAAACTGTAGATGTACACACACCAACACATTCTGGTACATGCAGTCTCAGTCGTTTCTGATGTAAGGCCTCCTCATTGATTCTGTCAACTATCTCAATTATTAATACCACATTAATAATCATCCATTATTATTGTCCCTCTCCCTCTCTCTCTTCGTAGCTCTGTATGCCCAAAGGCCTGTCGTTCAGGACACAGGCAGACAGCCGCGAGCCCCAGTTCCACTCCTTCCTGATCACGCGGGAGGACGGCTCTCGCACTTACGGCTTCGTCCACACCTTCTACGAGGAGGTGACATCGCCTCAGATCTGCTCGGCCATGCAGACCCTCTACCAGATGCACCAGGCCGAGAACCCTTCCTCCGCCACCCCCTCCTCCTCTTCCTCCTCTTCCTCCAGTATGGACTCTCTGGCTAGCAGCCTCGACGAAGCAGATTCCCCGTCTTCATCCTCGTGCCGGTCGGCGGCGTGCGGCGGCTACGACGCGTCGCGTGACACGCTCTATGTCTCCAAGGCGTTGTGTCTGATCACGCCCATGCCCTTCATGCACGCCTGCCGCCGTTTCCTGTCCCAGGTGCACCGGGCCGTCACGGCCTCCTTGCCTCCACCCCTCCCCCTGGAGAGCTACGTGCACAACATCCTGTACGAGGTGCCCCTGCCCCCTCCGGGGCGCTCGCTGAAGTTCCACGGGGTGTACGAGCCCATTGTGTGTCAGCGTCCTGGGCCCGGGGAGCTGCCTCTGGCTGACTTCCCTCTGGGCCAGACCTTCCCTCTGCTGGGGGTAGAGAACCTGGTGCAGCTGTTCAACTGTACCCTGCTGGAGATGCAGATTCTGCTCTACTCACAGGGTAAGGGATGCTTATTATATACACACACACACACACACACACACACCTCTCTGCCTCTACATTCCTTGGCAGCAGGTTGTTGAGTGGGGGTTGCTTCTCCAGCCAGGTGGTTTGGTGATGACAGATATCAGGTTGGGGGATGGTTCGGATAAGTCATTCCTCAACACATCACCTCAGCTGGAGCCAATGGAACATGACTGGCTGTGTCATTACTGTGGTGTAATCTGTGGTCCAGGCCTGTCCTTGACTCCCTGGCCCAAATTAGTTTAGGATTAGACTACTGTAATCTGGGTGGGGTAGAGAGCTGTTCCTCTCCCTGGGACTGGAGCTATGCGGGTTGACTGACTGGACAGCAGCAGGGTAGTGGCTGGGATTAGAAAGCATGGTCAGTCAAAGGGCAAACGGCCAGACAGACAGTAGTCTGTAGACGTCAGGCCAAGACTGACTGTATCTGCCAGAGACTTCACTGTAGATTACAGTAGACTACACTACAGGACTACACTTATCTGACTGTTACAGAGAAAGAGACAACGAGAGAGCTTGTTGTGTGTTGAATGTTTGATTGGGTGGTCCTGGTCCATTGACATCCTTTTGGAGTGGATACTATTCTTGTCTAATGAATTAATGGTTGTGAGTTTCCATTAAGTGGTTCTTGTTTTGTTCTAGAGTTGTTTGGAGTTTAATGTCTATAATGTAATGATCTGTAATGCATGGGAGTTCATTAGTTGAGTTGATGGCAGTCAAACAAAGTGACTCCACTGTTACTAGCACCATGCCATTTCTATCTGCTTGAGCGAAAAGCGACAGAGACGGGCCTCTCCCTCCTCCTACCACTCATCCTCATCCACCCCTTCGCTCCCATCCATCCCCACTCATCTATCCTTTGATGAGAAATGATCTCCCATGTTTAATATATCAAACCAACTGTCAGAGGGAATCGCTCCTGAAACTAAATAATTTAAAAACTCTTTTTCTGAATGAAAAACATTTCCAGTAACATTTTAATGTTCCTAATTTTTCCCCGGGAAGCGTTGGAGGCATCCCATCTAGCTCCTACCCTGCGACGCGGCTGCTAAAAGGCATTCTAATTTCTCTATAATAAAAACACTGCTTGATTTGCCTGGAGGCAATTTGATGGAAGGGTTGATGCACGGAAACTGCATCTATAAAATGTTCTGTGGATGGGTCCCAATGCACCCTATTCCCTATATTGCAGACTACTTTTGACCAGGGCATATTGGGCTCTGGTCAAAACTAGTGCACTATATTGGGAATAGGATACAGCGTGTGTGTTAATGTGACAAGTTTGGCCATATATGATCCATCAACAACCAATGAATTTACAACAGACGGAACCTGCCCAGTGGCCAACATGATCCTCGCTCACTCATTGGCCGAGACACGGGAAGGAAGTGACAAGCAGGCATTTAGTCCAATCCTGCTGCTCTGTGGAGGGCGTGGGTCTGAGATGTAATTAATAAGATGATTAATCAGTCATTTTATATATAGTCATTCCAGGAGCACAGTTTTAGAAGAACATTATGAGGCCTCTTGACAGTGTAGAGAGACTTTGCCATTTTTAAACAACTTTCTGACAAGTCTACACATTTCTCCATGGAGCTAAGCATTTTGACATGCATTTGAGAGAAAGGTTGCTGTTTTAAAGCTAAAATCATTGTTTGGGGAAAGATTCTCCCTGACTTTTATTTTGGTGATTGTTAGTTCTCAAAGATTATATAATAAAAAATATATAGCTCCAATATCTTCTAAACATACATTATATCTGGTTTAAGTTGACACTGAAAGTGCGTTTCCATCCCGAACTTTAGGCGACCAGAAAAAAACCGCTTAGGCGGCCTGCCCAAGGATTTCAATAGCAGAAAATTCCCTGCATTCATCCAGAGGGACTGTCAGAGCGCCCAGTAAGGTGGTTGATCAAACGCATACCGTTAGTATGAAAATGAGCGGACCTGGTTTCTGTTGTTAACCATTGTTGACTTGTCTCTTCCCTTCTGACACTGTCTGATAGGGACCAGTCCCAATGACTGACAGTTTCACGATGAGTTGCCTCGTTTCATATGTTCAGCCTTGAAACACAGATGCCGATCTTTTGTCTCTTCTGTTCGCATTTTCCACTTGGCCTCCGCAGCATTGTGGTCAACTGTATCTGTGTTGGACGTTTGCAGATGATGACAATTCAATGTATTCCCCTACTTATCAAGCAATAACATACAATATTTTACACAACACCCTCCATTGGAAAGCAGTATTGGAGGGTGCTGTGAAAGTTTAATGGCCCTGTGAAATAGAGTTGAACACTCCCATAATCTCTGCCTGAAATAATCTCTACCCCCCCCCCCATGTAGTTCAGCTGAGGTCAACATCGGGCGGAGAGAATAATATTATTCCCCCATGAGCCTTTACAGGGTGCTTTTGATGTTTTTCAGGTTGGGGAAAACTGGAGTCTGACAGCTCTGATGGGTTGAATATTAAATTAGGAAGAGCTGGTGTCAAATAAGTAAGGATGATGTATTAATGACGTCTGTCGAGACGCAGTGTATTCGTATCCCTGTATTTTCACATAATACAGTCATAACAGTGGATGAGAGAGGAAGGAAAGTGGGGATAGAGTTGCTGAGACATGAGTAAAGTACCGCGACTCATCCTTTAATGAGAATCACTATCTTTCTCTGCATCACAGAGCAGGCTGTGTCAAGTCAAAACCCTCAACATGCAGAGGCTTGTGAGAGTATGTTTGGTTATAAACTAGGTTCTCCTGATTTTTGTTCTCTCATGTTCCTTGTTGTGGTTCTATTGCGCCGTTCATTTCAGAGAGACTGGTTTCCCACAGGGAATGCCAAAAGGGCATGTCGGCAGCACTTTGAAGTAGTTACCGCTAAAATGATTGCAAGCGTTTCTTTGGTAGACTAGAAGCTGAAGGGCAAATTGGTGCATTTATGCAATATAAATACATGGGTATTAGTTTGCTGTGTAGTTTCCTTTATTTTATACATTGCTTAAGTAAAGCCATGTAAAAGTCCCGAGTTATCTGCAGCTCTACTAGGTTTCCCCTCATACATAATTGAGTATTGCAGTGTGAGGGTTTGGCTTGTGTACGGTCAGTGTGTTATTGTACGAGTGTGTGGGTGTGCAGTGCACCACAGATGAGCTAGAAAGTTTACTCAGCAACTCTCACTCTCCTTTTAGTTCTTTCTTTCGGTTTCTCCCACTCTTTCTCACTCCGTCTCGCTCTTTCGCTACCACACTTTCTCTGTGTTGGTCTTCATCTAATTTCTGTCTCCCTTTTCTTATCTGGGATCCAATCATATGCGTTACTGTGATCCTCAAACCACACTTTCACAGTGCCTCTACATGACTCTCATTCCATTTTCTGCGTGTCCTGTGGTGCAAATCTTTTTTGAGGGTATTATTACTCCTATCTATCATGTGTCTTTAGTCATCCCCATGGGAGGCAGGATGATATATATATATATATATATATATATATTGTGGAAAACCTCTTCAAGGTTAGGAGCGTTTGTCACAAACTAAGTGGTAAACTGTCACCAAATCACCCAAGAATGAGAGTTCTTTCGAACAGGACAGTACCTGTGTGTTTGTTTCTCCGTCCTGGTCCACCCAGGCCGTAGGCGAGGTCAAGGATAGCAGGGTTCGGTACACAAATCGGGTTCTCGGTAGGTCCAGGTCCAAACGCCAAGTTCAAAACAATCCAGCTCATACACAGCCAATCTCTATAGTCTCTTTCTCTATTGTTCATAGCTCCTTCCAGCACACTCTCTCCCTCTTCCTGGTTTTTCTTGACCCTTTATCTGTGGGTCGGCTCCACCTTCTGAGGGTTCCCCTTGCTTCTGGGACTTGTAGTTTTGGCGGTTTTGCCATTTTGTGATCTGTAGTTCTGACAGGGGTGGCCATTTTAGTGATCGGGCAGAGCCCGTTTATTAGTTCTGCTCTCACATATCTGCCACTTATCACTCGACCCCCTTCTTTGCCACAATATATATATATATATATATATACATACACTGCTCAAAAAAATAAAGGGAACACTTAAACAACACAATGTAGCTCCAAGTCAATCACACTTCTGTGAAATCAAACTGTCCACTTAGGAAGCAACACTGATTGACAATACATTTCACATGCTGTTGTGCAAATGGAATAGACAACAGGTGGAAATTATATTTAGCAAGACACCCCCAATAAAGGAGTGGTTCTGCAGGTGGTGACCACAGACCACATCTCAGTTCCTATGCTTCCTGGCTGATGTTTTGGTCACTTTTGAATGCTGGTGGTGCTTTCACTCTAGTGGTAGCATGAGACGGAGTCTACAACCCACACAAGTGGCTCAGGTAGTGCAGCTCATCCATGATGGCACATCAATGCGAGCTGTGGCAAGAAGGTTTGCTGTGTCTGTCAGCGTAGTGTCCAGAGCATGGAGGCACTACCAGGAGACAGGCCAGTATATCAGGAGACGTGGAGGAGGCCGTAGGAGGGGAACAACCCAGCAGCAGGACCGCTACCTCCGCCTTTGTGCAAGGAGGAGCAGGAGGAGCACTGCCAGAGCCCTGCAAAATGACCTCCAGCAGGCCAAAAATGTGCATGTGTCTGCTCAAACGGTCAGAAACAGACTCCATGAGGGTGGTATGAGGGCCCGACGTCCACAGGTGGGGGTTGTGCTTACAGCCCAACACCGTGCAGGACGTTTGGCATTTGCCAGAGAACACCAAGATTGGCAAATTCGCCACTGGCGCCCTGTGCTCTTCACAGATGAAAGCAGGTTCACACTGAGCACATGTGACAGACGTGACAGAGTCTGGAGACGCCGTGGAGAACGTTCTGCTGCCTGCAATATCCTCCAGCATGACCGGTTTGGCAGTTGGTCAGTCATGGTGTGGGGTGGCATTTCTTTGGGGGCCCGCACAGCCCTCTGTGCTCGCCAGAGGTAGCCTGACTGCCATTAGGTACCGAGATGAGATCCTCAGACCCCTTGTGAGACCATATGCTGGTGCGGTTGGCCCTGGGGTCCTCCTAATGCAAGACAATGCTAGACCTCATGTGGCTGGAGTGTGTCAGCAGTTCCTGCAAGAGGAAGGCATTGATGTTATGGACTGGCCCGCCCGTTCCCCAGACCTGAATCCAATTGAGCACATCTGGGACATCATGTCTCGCTCCATCCACCAACGCCACGTTGCACCACAGACTGTCCAGGAGTTGGCGGATGCTTTAGTCCAGGTCTGGGAGGAGATCCCTCAGGAGACCATCCGCCACCTCATCAGGAGCATGCCCAGGTATTGTAGGGAGGTCATACAGACAACTGGAGTCCACACACACTACTGAGCCTCATTTTGACTTGTTTTAAGGACATTACATCAAAGTTGGATCAGCCTGTAGTGTGGTGAGTGCGTCTCCAAATCCAGACCTCCATGGGTTGATAAATTTGATTTCCATTGATGATTTTTGTGTGATTTTGTTGTCAGCACATTTAACTATATAAAGAAAAAAGTATTTAATAAGAATATTTTATTCATTCAGATCTAGGATGTGTTATTTTAATGTTCCCTTCATTTTTTTGAGCAGTGTGTATACAGTGGGGCAAAAAAGTGTTGTCAGCCACCAATTGTGCAAGTTCTCCCACTTAAAAAGATGAGAGAGGCCTGTAATTTTCATCATAGGTACACTTCAACTATGACCGACAAAATGAGAAAAACAATCCCAGAAAATCACATTGTAGGATTTTTAATGAATTTATTTGCAAATTATGGTGGAAAATAAGTATTTGGTCAATAACAAAAGTTTATCTCAATACTTTGTTATATACCCTTTGTTGGCCATGACAGAGGTCAAATGTTTTCTGTAAGTCTTCAAGGTTTTCACACACTGTTGCTGGAATTTCGCTCATTCCTCCATGCAGATCTCCTCTAGAGCAGTGATGTTTTGGGGCTGTTGCTGGGCAACACAGACTTTCAACTCCCAAAGATTTTCTATGGGGTTGAGATCTGGAGACTGGCTAGGCCACTCCAGGACCTTGAAATGCTTCTTACGAAGCCACTCCTTCGTTGCCCGGGCGGTGTGTTTGGGATCACTGTCATGCTGAAAGACCCAGCCACGTTTCATCTTCAATGCCCTTGCTGATTGAGTGAAAACCTCCTTCCATCTCACGATACATGGCCCCATTCATTCTTTCCTTTACACGGATCAGTCGTCCTGGTCCCTTTGCAGAAAAACAGCCCCAAAGCATGATGTTTCCACCCCCATGCTTCACAGTAGGTATGATGTTCTTTGGATGCAACTCAGCATTCTTTGTCCTCCAAACACGACGAGTTGTCGTGAAAAAAATATTTTGGTTTCATCTGACCATATGACATTCTCCCAATCTTCTTCTGGATCATCCAAATGCTCTCTAGCAAACTTCAGACGGGTCTGGACATATACTAGCTTAAGCAGGGGGACACGTCTGGCACTGCAGGATTTGAGTCCCTGGTGGCGTAGTGTGTTACTGATGGTAGGCTTTGTTACTTTGGTCCCAGCTCTCTGCAGGTCATTCAGTAGGTCCCCCCGTGTGGTTCTGGGATTTTTGCTCACCGTCCTTGTGATCATTTTGACCCCACGGGTGAGATCTTGTGTGGAGCCCCAGATCGAGGGAGATTCAGTGGTCTTGTATGTCTTCCATTTCCTAATAATTTCTCTCACAGTTGATTTCTTCAAACCAAGCTGCTTACCGATTGCAGATTCATTCTTCCCAGCGTGGTGCAGGTCTACAATTTTGTTTCTGGTGTCCTTTGACAGCTCTTTGGTCTTGGCCATAGTGGAGTTTGGAGTGTGACTGTTTGAGGTTGTGGACAGGTGTCTTTTATACTGATAACAAGTTAAAACAGGTGCCATTAATACAGGTAACGAGTGGAGGACAGAGGAGCCAACCTCTTGTGACTAGGGGGCAGAATTTTCCTTTTTGGAAAAATAACGTTCTCAAAGTAAACAGGATATTTTGTCAGGACAAGATGCTAGAATATACATATAATTGACAGCTTAGGATAGAAAACACTAAAGTTTTCAAAACTGTAGAAATATTGTCTGTGTATAACAGAACTGATATTGCAGGTGAAAGCCTGAGAGAAATCCAATCCGGAAGTGCCTCATGTTTTGAAAGCTCTGCGTTCCAATGCGTCCCTATTGAGCAGTGAATGGGCTATCAACCAGATGACTTTTTCTACGTATTCTTCTTTTTCTACGTATTCCCCAAGGTGTCTACAGCATAGTGACGTAGTTTTACGCCTTTATGTTGAAGAATACCCGTAAGCGGCTACATGGTCACCTGATGGCTCTGAGTGATTCTCAGACATAGTTGAAGTGTACCTATGATGAAAATTAAAGGCCTCATCTTTTTAAGTGGGAGAACTTGCACAATTGGTGGCTGACTAAATACTTTAAAAAAATGTGTGTATGTGTATATATATGTGTGTATATGTATGTATATATATGTGTGTGTATATATATATATATGTGTGTATATATGTGTGTGTGTGTGTATATATGTGTGTATATAAATATGTGTGTGTATGTATGTATGTGTATATATATGTGTGTATGTGTATATATGTGTATATATGTATATATATGTATATATGTATATATATATATATATATGTATATATATATATATATATATATATATATGTATGTGTGTATATATATATGTGTGTATATATATATATGTGTATATATGTGTGTATATATATATATGTGTGTATATATATATGTGTGTATATATATATGTGTGTATATGTGTATATATATATATGTGTGTATGTATATATGTGTGTATGTATATTATTTATATATATGTATATATATGTATATATATTTATATATATGTGTATATATATTGTGTAATAATATTTATATATATTAATATTAATACAAATATGAATATATATAAATATTAATATAAAAATATTTATATAAATATATATATAAATATTAATAGATATATATTTATATAAATATAAATATTAACATATATATTAATACATATTAATATATATATAAATATTAATATATATTTATATAAATATTAATATATATATTAATAAATATTAATACAAATATTAATATATATATATTTATATAAATATTAATATATATATATTAATATATATATTAATAAATATTAATACAAATATTAATATATATATATTTATATAAATATTAATATATATTATTAATATATATATTAATAAATATTAATACAAATATTAATATATATATATTTATATAAATATTAATATATATATTAATAAATATTAATACAAATTTATATATATTATATATATTATATATTAATATTTGTATTAAAATTAATATATATATATATAAATATTAATATTTATATATATTAATATTTGTATTAAAATATTAAAATATATATATATATATTTATATAAATATTATATATTTATATAAATATATATATATTTATATATATATATATATATATATATATATTAATATTTGTATTAATATTTATTAATATATATATTAATATTTATATAAATATATATATATTAATATTTGTTAATATTTGTATTAATATTTATTAATATATATATATTAATATTTATTAATATATATATATTAATATTTATATAAATATATATTTATTAATATATATATATTAATATTTATATAAATATATATTTATTAATATATGTATTAATATTTATTAATATATATATTAATATTTATATAAATATATATATATTAATAAATATTAATACAAATATTAATATATATATATTTATATAAATATTAATATATATATTAATATATATATTTATATAAATATTAATATATATATTAATAAATATTAATACAAATATTAATATATATATATTTATATAAATATTAATATATATATTAATATATATATTTATATGAATATTAATATATGTATTAATATTTATATAAATATATATATATTAATATTTGTATTAATATTTATTAATATATATATATTAATACAAATATTATATATATATATATATAACATCATTACAATTTCAACTGCAAGCACCCCTGTTCTGTTCCTAATGACTTGTTTGTAGCTAGGCCTCAAAATTGAGAATTCGAGCCGCAGACAGTGGTTAATGGACACACACACAGGTGCTCCTGCAATACACACACACACACTGATGAATGGCCAGGTCTGGTGTGCTCTCTGCACAGTGTTAGTGTGATTAGTTGCTCATGAGACCGAGAGGAGGAGATGCTAAAGTGGAGCTGTTTTTCAGCTCTCTGAAAGAGCATCTGGATCCTTACAGCCACTCTGTCTAATACACAGTAACCGACCATTGGTCTCCAGAACAGAGAGTAGATATAGCCAGTCTGGATCCATCCTCTGTATTGGAATATATTGTTTGTGCAGTGTTTAGTCCAGTGTAATGTCCAATGCATCTAGCTGTCTTTCCCTGACCTGAGACCTTGTATGTGTACGGGGGGAGGGGGCGAATTGGGAATAGAGGGTAAATTTGTGTCTGTCCGTCCATCTGTGTGTGAGACTAATGCGCTGGTCTGTGTGTTTATGGCAAGATGGTCAAGTTGAAGACAGACTTTGAGGCAAGGTAGATGATCGCACACAGTCGCTCTCACACAGTCGCTCACACACACGCAATATACAAATGCCAGGTCCCCTAGTTCTCTTGTAGAATGTAAATTGGCTAGGTCTTTGTTTAATGCTTTGTCGACCTTGAAAAGTGTAATGCATTTTGAATGAAAGTACACAGAACCTCTGCCTGAGCAGCGGCGAGAGTGAAAGCAAGCGAGTGAGGGATGGAGAAAAGGGTAGAGGGAGTGGGGTTGCGTGGATAAATTGGTATAGCATGCCGTTTTATTATGGAGGTCAGTCAGGCTTGCGGTCTGATCATTTTATTCATATCTGATGATGGAACTCCTGAACCTCAGTACCAAAGCCAGGGTGAGACCACTGATCCTAATCTTTAATCAGGAACCAGTGCGGGCCAACACACACACACACACATACTGCACACACACACATGCGCGCACACACACACACACACACACACACACACACACACACACACACACACACACAGAATGGTGATTTAAATTGAATCCATCAGAACAGAATTTCTTTCATACCGTATTGCCCCCAGATTCAATTTTGATCTGTTGATTTAAAGTTAGTCTCTACACCTTCTTCTCTCCTCCCTCCTCTAACATCTCCCTTGTATTACCCCTCCCCTCCACCTTTCCAATCACTCACTCCATCCATCCTTTTTCCTCCACCTCTCCCTCTCCCAACTTCTCTACCTTCCCTCACCCTACCTCTCTCCAGACTACCAGCGGTTGATGACAGTTGCGGAGGGTATCACCACCCTGCTCTTCCCGTTCCAGTGGCAGCATGTCTACGTGCCCATCCTACCCGCGTCACTGCTGCACTTCCTGGATGCCCCCGTGCCCTACCTCATGGGCCTGCAGTCCAAGGAGGGCACCGATCGCTCCAAACTAGAGCTGCCACAGGAGGTGTGTCTCTGTGACTGTGTGTGAGACTGGGTCTGTTTTTTTATTTGTAAGTGTGTGTCTCATGCAGTAGGCAGTTACAGTAAGGGCTCATTGTTGCTGAATGCACACTGTCCAATGCCATCCAACCCTGACTCTCCACAATGTGCCTCCCACGCACACAGACAGTGAAAGTGATGGAACCCTCGGTGTGTGTGTGTGTGTGTGTGTACAAGATAAGACTCCTAATGGTCTGGAACACCCCAAAGAGATTCCCAGCTTCAGGGCTCCCCCCCACTCCCCACCGCTCATTAATCTGGCCCATTCCGTATGGATGCTAATTATCTGAGTCAGTGCAGCATCCGATGGCGTTCCCTGGTGCTGCTCCTGCCTCCTCCTCACAATCCAATTTTCTGCCCTTTTGTGTTCCTCCGGGATCCTCCCTTAAAGATCACACGGTGCCAAATGTTTTAATTCAGAAATATCTCCATTTCTGAATGATTCTTTGAAGTGAGGAGGATGACCTAGAAATGGACGGCTGAAAGAAGGGAAGGATCATAGAGCAAGGATGTGAATGAATGAAAGACTTGCCTTTTTTAACCCTCTTTTTTCTCCTCGCTCTGTAGACAGAATTCATCTCATTTCCATTTCAAATGGCAGAACAGTAATTTGTCTCCTAATCATATTAGTAATGTTTGCATAGCAAATAGCAAACAAGTACATGCATACACTCATGAATACCAACCGTTTCATATCAGTTTGTCCATCTTGATCCTCCATCCTTTCTTTTTAATGCAAAAGAGGAACCAATGGCTTTTAACCCGAAACTAGGCCAAACCATGTGTGCCTGTACAATCACCCAGCGGGGTGCGTGCTCCATTCTCCTCATCTCGTAAATCAGGCGGATGGCCTGCAGTCTTCTCCGCTACCTAAATAAACCTCCGTTAAGCCAATCCACGTCAGGTCAGATCTGTGCACAGACGGCTGATTCAGCCCTTACAGAGCAATGTACATGGAGTCAAACCTGGACCCAGAAGTACACGGAGAAGAAAATGTTTTGAAATTCACATCTGGAGCCTAGCAAATGCTGTTATAAAACTATCGTCAATTGGTGGAACCCCAGCGTTACAGATGCCAGACAGTAAATTTTAATGTCATGTATTCAGGTGTACAGGAACCCCTAGTCATCCTCTCAGGGACAGTAAGAGCCTGGAAGTATACTCTATAACATAGCATGTGGATACTGTTCAAAAGTTTGAGGTCACTTAGAATTGTCCTTGTTTTTGAAAGAAAATAACATCATTGATCAGAAATACAGTGTAGACATTGTTAATATAAATGACTGTTGTAGCTGGAAACAGCAGATTTATTTTATGGAATATCTACATAGGCGTACAGAGGCCTGTCATCAGCAACCATTACTCCTGTGTTCCAATGGCACGTTGTGTTAGCCTTTTAAAATGATAAACTTGGATTAGCTACTTGATCATTAGAAAACCCTTTTGCAATTATGTTGGCACAGCTGAAAACTGTTGTTCTGATTAAAGAAGCAATAAAACTGGCCTTCTTTAGACTAGTTGAGTATCTGGAGCATCAGCCTTTGTGAGTTCGATTACAGGCTCAAAATGGCCAGAAACATAGAGCTTTCTTCTGAAACTCTTCAGTCTATTCTTGTTCTGAGAAATAAAGGGTATTCCATGCGAGAAATTGCCAAGAAACTGAAGGTCTCGTACAACGCTGTGTACTACACCCTTCACAGAACAGCGCAAACTGGCTCTAACCAGAATATATATGGAGAGTGGGAGGCCCCGGTGCACAACCGAGCAAGAGGACAAGTACATTAGTCTATTTTGAGAAACCGACGCCTCACAAGTCCTCAACTGGCAGCTTCATTAAATAGTAAACACCAGCATCCCGGAGTCGCCTCTTCACTGTTGATGTTGAGACTGGTGTTTTGGGTTTAATACTGACAATCACATACTGACCCACTTACCCAATACTCAATCTGTCCATGTCCAGTCCCCAACCCCAACACACCCCTCCCTGAGTATCTATTAATTGAGCAATAGCTATGTTATAATTGTTGTATAAACTTCCATGTTATTCCAAACCTCTCTCTCTCTCTCCTAACAGGCTAACCTCTGCTTTGTGGACATTGACAACCACTGTATCGAGCTGCCTGAAGACTTCCCCCAGTTCCCTAACAAACCAGAGTTAATCCAGGAGCTCAGCGAAGTCCTCCTCCGCTACGGCATATCCCCAGTGGGGGGCGCTCCTCCAACCTCTGTCCCCACCTCCACCACCACCCTTGGGTCTGTCTCTGTCTCTACCCGTCACACTGGTCTGAAGAGCCAACAGGCCCTGAGGGAGCTAGAGGACGATGGGAGGAATGGGAACCTAGGAGGGGAACAGTTAGCTGTGTTGGAGCTTCTCCAAGGGAACGCTACTCTGGAAAGACTCCAGGCTCTGGCTAAGAGAACGGGGGTCCGCGTGGAAGCCCTGAGGGGGGTAGGGGGTGAGGGAGAGGCTCAGGGGGGGAGGACAGCAGTCGATGAGGAGGAGCTGAGGAACGCTAAGCTGAATGTACAGCTGAGGGAGGTGTTCGCTAGCAGGTTTACCATGATGTTCGCAGACTATGAGGCCTTCGTCATCCAGAGCGCTCCAGACCTGGAGTCCTGGCTCACCAACCGAGAGCAGATGCACAACTTTGATAAGGTGAGATGGGTTGACACACAAACACACACACACTGTTTACCTTGATGTAACGGGCTGTTTATTGAGGCCTGTGTTGTGTGATAGTGGAAGTCCACTGGAGCATTATCATGTTTGTGAGATGCTGGATTAAATTCTTTCCTGAAACCCGTCCATATTCCATTTGATAAATAAGTAAGACGAACACAGCTGGAGCTGTTAAGACTTGGTATTGTCAATAACAATGTTTACATTTATAAAATCACTGGGGAAATACATTCATAACAGCTAACAGCCAGGTAACAGAGTTGGTTGGTGTGAGTTTATGCTACGTGCTGTGCACCCAGAGATGGGCAGTATTTCTGTTACATATTTCAAATACATGCATTTCAGTTACTTCTTAGTATTTAGTCATTTGTATTACAGTGGGCTGAACTGCACTCCAATGTACAGGGCATTCAGAACCCTTGACTTTTTCCATTTTGTTACGTTACAGCCTTATTCTAATATTGATTAAATAAATAAAACTTCTCAGCAATCTACACACAATAACCCATAATGATAATGTGAAAACAGGTGTATTAAAAATAAACTGAAATAGCCTAAGTATTCAGACCCTTTGCTATGAGACTCAAAATTGAGCTCAGGTGCATCCTGTTTTCATTGTTCATCCTTGAGATATTTCTACAACTTGATTGGAGTCCACATTCATTTGATTGGACATGATTTGGAAAGGCACACAGCTGTCTATATAAGGTCCCACAGTTGACAGTGCATGTCAGAGTACAAACCAAGCCATGAGGTTGAAGGAATTGTCCATAGACCTCCGAGACAGGATTGTGTCGAGGCCCAGATCTGGAGAAGGGTACCAAAACAACTCTGCAGCATTGAAAGGCCCCAAGAACAAAGTGGCCTCATCATTCTTAAATGGAAGAAGTTTGGATCCAACTAGACTCTCTTCCTAGGAATGGCAGCCTGGCCAAACTGGGCAATCGGGGGAGAAGGGCCTTGGGCAGGGTGGTGACCAAGAATCCAATGGTCACTCTGACAGAGCTCCAGAGTTCCTCTGAAGATGGTAGAACCTTTCAGAAGGACAACCATCTTTGCAGCACTCCACCAATCAGGCCAGACAGAAGCCATTCCTCAGTAAAAGGCACATGACGGCCCGCTTCGAGTTTTCCAAAATGCACCTAAAGACACTGACCATGATAAACAAGATTGGCCTGACTGCCAAGCGTTCATGTCTGGAGCAAACCTGGCACCATGCCTACAGTGAAGCATGTTGGCAGCATCCTGCTGTGGGGATATTTTTCAGCGGCAGGGACTGGGCGACTATTCAGGTTTGAGGGAAGATGAACGGAGAAAAGTACAGAGATCCTTGATGAAAACCTGCACCAGAGCACTCAGGACCTCAGACTGGGGTGAAGGTTCAACTTCCAACAGGACAATGACCCTAAGCATACAGCCAATACAACGCAGGAGTGGCTTTAGTCCCTGAATGTCCTTGAGTAGCCCAGCCAGAGCTCAGACTTGAGGCTGTAGTGGCTGCCAAAGGTGTTTCAACAAAGTACTGAGTGAAGGGTCTGAATTGTTATTATGTCAGTGTCATTTCAGTTTTGTATTAAAAAAAATATCAGCAAAAATCTCAACCGGTTTTTACTTTGTCATTATGGGGTATTGTGTGTCGATTGATGAGGGAGAAACTATTTAATCCAATTTAGAATAAGGCTGAACTACACAATGTGGAAAAGTCAAAGGGTCTGAATACTTCCTAAAGGCACTGTATTTTGTAACAAGGTACTTAGTATGTAATTTGAATGGTACTATGGTGTGATACATTAACTAAATATACATACAAATATACAAAAATGAACAATTTCACAGCATGCCTTTTAAGGAACTCTGCCCTGAAACGAGGCCAATAATAATACCCAGTGTGCATTGCAGTTCATTTAGGTTCATTTTTACATTTACATGTTGGTCATTTAGAAGACACTCTTATCCAGGTGGACTTAGTCAGTGCATTCAACTAAGGTGTATAAACAACATAACACAGTCCTAGCAAGTAAATGTATTTCTAAATACAAAATACATGTATTTTTTATTAAATACATTTCAAAAGACAAGTATTTTGTACATTTATTTTGACACGTTGATCTTTATGGTATTTTGTCATTTTATTTTGTCATTTCTGTCCATCCCTGTGTGCACCTAATATCATTTTGTAATTACATTTGTATATTTCCCTACCTACTAGTATTTGTCTTCATATCTTTCCCTACCTACTAGTATTTGTCTTCATATCTTTCCCTACCTACTAGTATTTGTCTTCATATCTTTCCCTACCTACTAGTATTTGTCTTCATATCTTTCCCTACCTACTAGTATTTGTCTTCATATCTTTCCCTACCTACTAGTATTTGTCTTCATATCTTTCCCTACTCTTTCGTGTATCTGTACTAACATATCTCCCCTCTCTCCAGGCATCCTTCCTGTCTGACCAGCCGGAGCCCTACCTGCCCTTCCTGTCCCACTTCATCGAGACCCAGATGTTCGCCACCTTCATCGACAACAAGATCATGTCCCAATGGGAGGAGAAGGAGCCGCTGCTCCGCGTGTTCGACGGACGCATCGATAAAGCTCGTCTATACAATGTTAGAGCCCCAAGTCTGCGATCCTCCAACTACCAGAGATGCACCATCCTCAAGGAGTCAGGTGAGTCTGAAGAGAGTGGTGAGTGGGGAAGGGGGCGGGTGTGTGTGTGTGTGTGTGTGTGTGTGTGTGTGTGGGGGGTGGGGGTGGGGGCGCGCGAGAGAGAAAGACCGAGAGGGACAGGCGGAATTGAAGGACAAATCTATAGTCGTTTAAAATGAGTTTTTGGTAGTTAACAGAAAAATATGGATAGAGGAGAGGGACTAATTGAAAGATTGGTCTTGAATGAGAATGTGCTCCTCTGTGCTGTCTGTCTGATCAGCATGCAGTAGATGACTGCTGTCTGTCTGCCTGGCTGGCATACCAACGATGCTTTAAGAGGTCACACAGGACTCACTTTAAATCCATCTCTTTCCACATCCATCCTATTACTTTCTGTATCATCATCCTCTTCCCCCTCTTGACCTCTATTTCATGTGTTCATTGGAAACAGCAGACTTCTCTCCACTCAGCAGGTGCTCCCCTTGGCCTTTTCTGCCCATTTGTCTTTGTCTCAAAGAAAGCCTCACCCCACAAAGCTCATTCTTCTACGCTCCATTTCTCTTTCTTTCCTTCACGCTCTCTTTTTCTCTCTCTCATACACACACACATATACACACACACACGTACATACACACACACGTACGTACGCACGCACGCACACACGTGCACGCTTCCCCCCAAACACCCCTGCCTCTCCTACCCCACTGAGTCTGGCTTCCTCACTTCATTTTGCCTACGCAGCAGCAATCCGAGACTTAACGAGGGCAAGACAAATGAGTTCTAATTAAGCTTAAAAAAGGACCTGACCAGACACTCTCACAGACAATGAAGTGTGTGTGTTGCACGTGCGCGCTACAGGTATATGGGGAGTCAATTCACAGGGTCTGACATTGGCAGATTTTAATGCTGTAAAAGCCTAATTGTTCAGGGAGAGCTCTTTCAGAGGTGGTGGCGCGTGCAGTTCCCCAATTACACACACACAAAAGAAACTATTTTATTCTGCTTAATTTCCCTCGGTCGCTCCGGTGTTCCTCTCTCTCCTGTCTGACAAACAAAGAGGACTGAGATTGGAGGATAAATTCAGAGGGTTTTGATTAGACAAAAAAAGCTCATATCTGCCATGTAAATAATGACGTCGCCAACAGATACGAGCAGGGGTTAATTGACAGATGCCTGTTGGTTTGGGTTGAGGTGTACTGCATCTGTTCTCTCTATCTTGTGTTCGTTAAATAAAGAAAGGAAATGGTTAGAGAAGGAGGTAGGTTTGGAGAGCAAACAGAGAGACTGAGAAAGACCGAACAAGCACTGAGATGATGAATTGAACAAACACAATGCTTTTATGTCCTGCTAAGCTTTTTGTAGAGGAGCACAAGAGTGGCAGCGTGTGTGTGTGTGTGTGTCTTCATTCAAAGTGAACTCAAAAGGTTTAGTTCTAGCATTGTAATAAATGTATTCTCAATTAGTGGTTATACTAAAAGAAGGCCTTACTCAAATCCCCCTCCCTTGATTTGATCTCCCTCTCCAGCCCAGGCCATCGAACAGCGGCTGCTGAAGATCGACCACACAGCCATCCACCCCCACCTGTTGGATATGAAGATTGGACAGGGCAAATATGAACAAGGCTTCTTCCCCAAACTGCAGTCTGATGTGCTCTCAGTCGGACCCACCAATAACAAGTGCGTATATGATGCCATCAACGAAGAGCCAACCAATGACAGGCATTGTTTCTGGGATTTTTACAAATGGTTTTGAACATAGAACGGCTATATGAATGTAATAGGGTTGAAGTCGGAAGTTTACATGCACCTGAGCCAAATAGATTTAAGCTCTGTTTTTCGGAATAATAGTAGAGAATGATTTGTTTAGCTTTTATTTCTTTCATCACGTTCCCAGTGGTCAGAAGTTTACATACACTCAAATAGTATTTGGTAGCATTGCCATTAACTTGTTTAACTTGGGACAAACATTTCGGGTTGCCTTCCACAAGCTTCCCACAATAAGTTGGGTGAATTTTGGCCCATTCCTCCTGACAGAGCTGGTGTAACGGAGTCAGGTTTTTTGGCCTCCTTGCTCCCACCTGCTTTTTCAGTTCTGCCCACACATTTTCTATAGGATTGAGGTCAGGGCTTTGTGATGGCCACTCCAAAACCTTTACTTTGTTATCCTTATTCCAATTTGCCACAACTTCGGACGTACGCTTGGGGTCATTGTCCATTTGGAAGACCCATTTGCGACCAAGCTTTACCTTCCTGACTGATGTCTTGAGATGTTGCTTCAATATATATCCACATAATTTTCCTCCCTCATGATGCCATATATTTTATGAAGTGCACCAGTCCCTCCTGCAGCAAAGCACCCCTACAACATGATGTTGCCACCCCCGTGCTTCACGGTTGGGATGGTGTTCTTCGGCTTGCAAGCTTCCCCCTTTTTCCTCCAAACATAACAATGGCTATTATGGCCAAACAGTTCTATTTTTGTTTCATCAGACCAGAGGACATTTCTCCAAAAAGTACGATATTTGTTCCTATGTGCAGTTGCAAACCATAGTCTGGCTTTTTTATGGTGGTTTTGGAGCAGTGGCTTCTTCCTTGCTGAGCGGCCTTTCAGGTGATGTCGATATAGGACTTGTTTTACTGTGGATATAGATACTTTTGTACCGTTTCCTCCAGCATCTTCACAAGGTCCTTTGCTGTTGTTCTGGGATTGATTTGCTGAGCGGTATGATGGCTGCGTGGTCCCATGGTGTTTATACATGCGTACTATTGTTTGTACAGATGAACGTGGTACCTTCAGGCGTTTGGAAATTGCTTCCAAGGATGAACCAGACTTGTGAAGGTCTACAATTTTTTTTGTTGAGGTCTTGGTTGATTTCTTTTGATTTTTCCCGTGATGTCAAGCAAAGAGGCACTGTGTTTGAAGGTAGGCCTTGAAATGCATCCACAGGTACACCTCCAATTGGCTCAAATGATATCAATTAGCCGATCAGAAGTTTCTAAAGCCATGACATAATTTTCTGGAATTTTCCAAGCTGTTTAAAGGCACAGGCAACTTAGTGTATAAACTTCTTACCCACTGGAATTGTGATACAGTGAGTTATAAGTGAAATAATCCATGTAAGTCAACAATTGTTGGAAAATTTACTTGTCATGCACAAAGTAGATGTCCTAACCGACTTACCAAAACTATAGTTTGTTAACAAGAAATTTGTGCAGTGGTTGAAAAACTAGTTTTAATGACTCCAACCTAGGTCTATGTAAACTTCTGACTTCAACTGTATATATGCTACAGTTGTGCTACGGTGATTTAGTCCAAGTTAACAAATGTTTATCCCTAATCTTCCATCTGTAGTATGTAGGTGAGTAGAGTCTTTATAAATGTCTATGCAGTTGACAGTGTTGTGTCTGTCAGCAGGTGGTCCAATCGTACCGCTACGGCTCAGCGCAGGAAAGACCGTCACAGACAACAAACAGAACACTTGACTCTAGATAACGACCTCAAAGAGGTACGGACACGACACAGACATCCCTCCCTGTTCATCCTCACTCCTCCTCCTCCTCTGGTTCCATTGCATGCCTTTATGTTCCTTCTTATTTGATTTCTTTTGAGAGCTTGTTCTCCGCTTTCTTCTGTTTTCAAAGCCTGTCCGTCCTTGTCTTAACTGATTTCATGTTTTTTTTTCTGTAGCTTGTTTTCTCTTTTACTACTTTGTTTTCTTAGTTTCTTTCTATTATTTGAATGTCCTGTGCATTCATGTGCATGGTGCTTTTTTTCTCCCTTTTCTCGTTCCTGTCTTTTCTGTGGGTCCTGTGCATTGGGGTTGGGCTGTACCACCTCTCAGCAGGTAGAGGGGTGTCTAGTCCTGCAGAACTCCATGGCGTTTTGGGAGTGGGACAAGTCGTCTCCCCCTCCTCTCAAACCACCAAAAAGTCTGCCTCTGAGTGCTGCCTGGTACGTGGAGGAGTGATGGACCCCCCCCACTGACCCTCCCACTAACCCCTTAAAAACTACCCCAACCCCCAAGACGACCCCCACTCCACTTCTCCACTCCAGTCCTGCTTCACAATCCCTGCTTGTTCACACACACTGGCTCTGTTTGATAGATGACTCATGTACCTGTTACATTAGTTAAAGTCAACAGCACTGAAGAGTGAGTTATGGCTCTGCAGAGGATCTTGTTTTGCCTTATCTGTCTCCTCCTCCTACCCTGTTACAGTTCTGTATCTACTGTATGATCTCTGTGGGGAGGAGAGAGATGAGAAAGGAATTTCTGAATTGTAACGGATACAAAATCCGGAATCATTTCAAATTCAAGCCAATTTAAGTCAACTAGACTGAACCCACCAGAGGGTGTCACTGAAATGGGCTTAGCGCCTCAAAACACTGTGGAGAAGTTAACAGAAAACAGAACATTTTATTTTCACTTTGCCTTGTTTTCTCCACCAGCACACAACCCAATGTTTGTTAAAAGGTATTCAAGACTGTACAAAACCCTCACTCCTACCCTTACACAACCGCTTAAAGTTTGACCCAGCTGAGAAATGTCCCTCCATCCACCTGTAATGGTTAATAGTAGGTGTAGAGTTTTATAGACAGAACTGACTGTTGCTCTGTGTCTGTCTCCATCAGAAGTACATGCAGGAGGCTCGGAGCCTGGGGAAGAACCTCCGTCAGCCCAAGCTGTCTGACCTCTCACCTGCCGTCATCGCTCAGACCAACTGGAAGTTTGTAGAGGGACTACTCAAGGAGTGTCGCATGAAGGTGAGTCTGTACAGGTGAAATGTATTGTGGTTGCAGTTGCTGTGTGTCTCCAATGTACAGTACCAGTCAAACGTTTGGACACCCTGTCGTGGCAATTTCCTGTATTACCAAATGATGAGGGCGCAAACCACACACCAGTCAGTTATTTAAACTTAATCTTTAATTATATGAGCTTCACCATAGCCCTGTGACTCTCAGATCAATTCAGTGACTATAAATGAATTCTGAGATTGCTTACAAAAGAATACTTAAACTTTCATAGCCAAGATACACCCCCCTCAACTCACAATGACGAACCACAGATCTTAGGAACTTCACAAAGGGCCTTTTACATGAAAGAGGAGTATCCCATAGCCAGATAATTTATAGCTAATGCTATCATTCAGTTTGGTGTCTTAGACGAGGTTCTACTTCTCGTTCTTGGTACTTCATATTACCAAAACATTACCTCATCCAATGGCATATATCAATTGTCAATTCTAGATACTCCCATCTCAAATACACCCCACCCCTGGACAAGCTCACTGAGGGGAGTGAGCCTCTAGGTCATATACTATAAAAGATAAGTTTCAACATCAGAGGGGACATACAATGGTTCCAGACACTGCCATACTCCTCCCCCCAATGGGAAAAGGAGGGAATGACTGGAGTACAAACATAGTGGAGCCCTTCACATGGTTTAAGTTAACAGATATATTCATTATGAAGACAATTTTCAAACCTGACTTCTCCCTTTCTGATATTCTGCCTATTACCAGACATGTAAAAGACAAGCCTGACCTCTCCCCTCTCTGGGCCCCAAGTGACCTTTCCCTAGAGAAGAGAGAGGAAAATGCAACTGCCAACAGTATAGTCCAAACGAAGACATTCTAATGACAAGTATAAAGTAAATAAAACATCTTATTTATCTATGTTACCTAACTAATTCTGATTCAGCTACGACAACACCGACTCATTCAAGGTTTTTCTTTATTTTTACTATTTTCTACATTGTAGAATAATAGTGAAGACATCAAAACTATGAAATAACACACATGTAGAAACCAAAAAAGCTAATCAAAATAGATTTTAGATTCTTCAAAGTAGTCACCCTTTGCCCTGACAGCTTTGCACACTCTTGGCAGTCTCTCAACCAGCTTCATGAGGAATGATTTTCCAACAGTCTTGAAGGTGTTATATGCTGAGCACTTGTTGGCTGCTTTGCCTTCACTCTGCGGTCCAACTCATCCCAAACCAACTCAATTGGCTTGAGGTCAGGGGATTGTGGAGGCCAGGTCATCTGATGCAACACTCAAACACTCTCCTTATTGGTCAAATAGCCCTTACACAGCCTGGAGGTGTGTTGGGTCATTGTCCTGTTTAAATGAAATGATAGTCCCACTAAGTGCAAACCAGATGGGATGGCAAATCGCTGCAGAATGGTGTGGTAACAATGCTGGTTAAGTGTCCCTTGAATTCTAAATAAATCACTGACAATGTCACCAGCAAAGCACCATCTCACCAACTCCTCCATTTCTTCACGGTGGAAACTACACATGCAGAGATCACCTACTCTGTGTCTCATAAAGACACGACGGTTGGAACCAAAAATCTAAAATTTGGACTCATCAGACCAAAGGACAGATTTCCACCGCTCTAATGTCCATTGCTCGTGTTTCTTGGCCCAAGCATGTCTCTTCTTATTATTGGTGTCCTTTAGTAGTGTTTTCTTTGCAGCAATTTGACCATGAAGGCCTGATTTCACGCAGTCTCCTCTGAACAGTCGATGTTGATTTTGTCTGTTACTTTGACTCTGAAGCATTTATTTGGGCTGCAATTTCTGAGATTGGTAACTCTAATGAACTTATCCTCTGCAGCAGAGGTAACTCTGGGTCTTCCTCTCCTGTGGCGGTCCTCATGAGAGCCAATTTCAACATAGCGCTTGATGGTTTTTGCGGCTGCGCTTGAAGTAATGTAATTGACTGACATTCATGTCTTAAAGTAATGATGGGCTGTTGTTTCTCTTTGCTTATTTGAGCAGTCCTTGCCCTAATATGGTATTTTACCAAATAGGGATATCTTCTGTATACCACCCATACCTTGTCACAACACAACTGATTGGCTCAAACGCATCAAGAAGGAAATAAATGTTTTAACAAGGCACACCTGTTAATTGAAATGCATTCCAGGTGACTACCTCATGAAGCTGGTTGAGAGAATCCCAAGAGTGTGCAAAACTGTCATCAAGGCAAAGGTTGGCTACTTTGAAGAATCTCAAATATAAAATATATTTGGATTTAACACTTTTTTTGGTTACTACATGATTCCATATGTGTTATTTCATAGTTTTGATGTCTTCGCTATTATTCTACAATGTAGAAAATAGTCAAAATAAAGAAAAAACCTGGAATCAGTAGGTGTGTCCAAACTTTTGACTGGTACTGTATATCGGCGCAATTTTGTTAATTCATGTTATGAGCGGATTGGTTCCAGTCTACAAACATGTTGTTTGTATCCTATGTGTAGTGGTCATGTTGTGTTGACCATGTTGCTGTGTCTCCTGTCTCCAGACTAAGCGTATGTTGGTGGAGAAGATGGGCAGGGAGGCGGTGGAGCTGGGTCATGGGGAGGCAAACATCACAGGTCTGGAGGAGAACACTCTCATCGCCTCCCTCTGTGACCTGCTAGAGAGGATCTGGAGCCATGGCCTGCAGGTCAAACAGGTCTGTGCAGACACACACACACGTGCATACACACATGCACTGAACAGAAACAAACATACATGCACACACACTCTCTCTCTCTTTCTCTCGTTAATCAGGTTTTATCGTAATGACAACATTGCATTTACAATATATACCCCCTCTCATGCTCAGTGCTCTACTTGGAAGAACCTGCTATAGGTCAGAGTTCAGTCTACCAACACTTTGATTAATCAGTTCTTATAGTCATAATCAAATCAAATCATATTTATATAGCCCTTCGTACATCAGCTGATATCTCAAAATGTTGTAGTGTAGAAGCACGGTGGCTAGGAAAAACTCCCCAGAAAGGCCAAAACCTAGGAAGAAACCTAGAGAGGAACCAGGCTATGTGGGGTGGCCAGTCCTCTTCTGGCTGTGCCGGGTGGAGATTATAACAGAACATGGCCAAGATGTTCAAATGTTCATAAATGACCAGCATGGTCGAATAATAATAAGGCAGAACAGTTGAAACTGGAGCAGCAGCACGGCCAGGTGGACTGGGGACAGCAAGACCCTATTTCATTAGGCTTACTGCCTGTTATCTATAGTCTAGTAGTATTAGTGAATATATTAGCTATTGGCAGAGCTGTGATTCCTGTATTAGGGAGTGTGTTGGCTATTAACAGAGTGTGGGTTGACCTCTAACCTCTGGACTGTGACCGCTGTAGGGGAAGTCAGCTCTGTGGTCCCACCTTCTGCACTACCAGGCCAGAGAGGAGACACTGGAGCAGCAGCAGGCAGAGTCACCAGGTAAGAACACACACACACACACACACACACACACACAAGAACACACACACACACACACCTTACATGGTCCATTTAATATAAAACACATGTGCCTCCTACCCTCAATTAATTCAGTCACACAATATCCATAGCCAATGATCCCATGAAATACTCTATTTTGAAATTCAACTCATTTGTTAAAATTAATCTACAGACCTTTCACACTCCAGTGGCATCTGATTTCAATTGGAGCGCTGCCAAAGCTGAGATGTGTGTGTGTGTGCTTCTTTCTCACTCCCACAGTGTCAAATGGTCCAGAGAGACGAAAGTCTGAGTCGTCATTAGGGATGCCATCGCTGCGAGAGTCCGTCATACAGGATATGAGGTATGAATTCCCCACCACTGAACCTGTACATTACGATGTTACATAGATAGATGGTATTATCTCACAACTTTATCCATGTAAGTCAACTCTTTCTTTTGTTATATGCTGTTATTTAAAAAAATAAAATATTTCGTTCTTACCTCTTCACCTTCTCTCTCACATCCCCACGCCTCCCTCCCTCCCCGTTCTCAGGCACATCCAGAGTATGGGGGAGATAAAGACGGATGTGGGCAGAGCGAGGGCCTGGATCCGTCTTTCTCTGGAGAAGAAGCTGCTCTCACAACACCTCAAACGGTTGCTGTCCCGCCAAGCCTTAACCAAGTACGCACGCACACATAAACACACAATATTATTCACGTCGACAGTGTCGAAGCCATGGTTAATGTGTGTTGTGGCGTTTCCAGGAAGTTGTATAAGCGCTACGCCTTCCTGCGCTGTGAGGAGGAGAAGGAGCAGTTCCTGTTTCACCTGCTCTCCCTCAACACTGTCGACTACTTTTGTTTCACCAGTGTCTTCACCACCATCAGTGAGTAGGACTTCAACATAACCACGATTCAACCTCAATATGACCATAATATAACCACTAATTTACCACAACCTATACAGAACAGTCACATCACAAGACGGTTGACTAATTCTACTTCACCGGTGCCATTACCTCGATCAGTCTGCGCACTAGCTAAAACAATGTAACTACAAGTCAACCACTTTAACTTACCACAAGTCAACAACAGCAAACCTTTCCACTCAGCCACTGGGGACAGGATGGACGGTAGGCTTTGGAGAGTCCTAATTGGTGTGCTTGCCTTGGCCGATCACTGTTTTCCATGGAGATTCATGTTAATGCAGATTTATAGGACTTTAACTTGGACCAATGGCAGAGACGGTATTAACCTGAGTAAAGCATGAGGCTATGTACATGTAATCAAAGATTGAGAGCAGGATTACATTATTCACTTAGCAGTTTGCACTAAAGCAGCACCATAAGAAAATGTCTCTCTTTGACACACGTACACTCACTCACACACACACACACCATCGATAGCCCTGGGTTTGCTTTCTCTGGAACCCTTGTCTGCCTTTAGAGAAACTGGGATCATTTTTATAGCCAAATTCATAAATGAATTATTACTCTAAAGCAGTGCAATCCACTGAAATGTCCCTGATTTAGTTTGCCCTAGTTATATTTTACTATAAAAATATGAATACATTTATTCTTTCTCTGTTGGAATGAAATACTTCTTTCTTTTTTTTCCCCTGCAGTGATCCCGTACCGCGCCGTCATCATCCCAATCAAGAAGCTGAGCAACGCCATGACGACCTCCAACCCGTGGGTGTGTGTGTCGGGTGAGCTGGGCGACTCGGGCGTCAGGCAGATCACCAAGAACGTCCTGGAGATAACCTTCGATGTGAGTCTGAACTATGACCCTACAGCCAGGGCCCCCACGCCTCCTCTCATGTCTCTGTGACGTTCTGCAGCAAGGTTATACCAGCATTGATTGATGGTTTTGCTGAGAACGTCACTAAGTCGTTGTTCGGTGCCCGCTGGGGTGAAGTGGATGGCTGTTCCCTTTTTGTGGCATGATCTCGCATGGTCTCATAAGGCAGAATACACTGTCTAACTCGCTCTCTACCATACTTACTACTAATCTCCTCTTTCACTCATTCATTTATCCATTCATTCATCTTTGTGTGACTTTGCTCTGATACCTTCCACTCAGAGCCGGGGTTGATGAGTTGAAAGTTGGGTTCCTGTAGCTGATTCCACTTGGTAGATATTGGAAGTGTGCTTGAATAGTAGTTAACTCTGTGAGATGCTGCCTGGCACAATGAGCGGATGGACCCAGACTTCTCGTTTTTTCCTCTTTCCTACTTCCTTCCTCACAGGAAGTGCATGTCTCTACCTACTGAGCCTTTTTATAATCTCTACCGTTCTGAGTGGTGCCGTGTTCACTAGTGTTGGGTGGTAGCTCTTTGTGGCTTTGTGAGCAGTTTGGGTGATGGCTAACTTCAGTATAGCTTTGTAGAGCATCTCTCTAGAGGAGCTTTGCTACAATGGTGATGATTTGGGTACACACCTGGTTTGTAGCCTGGTGAAGGGTAGTCTACTAGAAACCAGCAACCCAAGTCCATCCTCTCCCACTCATGCTGTCCATCATGTCCTAACACGTGTCTTCATCTCCCCAGTCTGCTTTCAGGCCACACACTCACATCGACGCCATGTTCAAGGTTAGAAACGTCATCTCCCTCTCCCTCCCTCCCTCCCTCCTTCTCTCCACCGGACCCATTTGGATCATCCCAGACTCAATGTTCACTGTGTACCATAGACTCCAGGGTCGTATTCATTCGGAACCAAACGGAAGAAAACTGACTGAAACAGGGGAGGGACTACCTGAAGTTGTCCAATAACAAACGCTCCTTTTTCTGTTATCCGTTGCAAAACATTTTGCTACGGTGTGGCCTAATGAATACGACCCAGCTCTCTCTCTGGGTTGAGGGCTTCACTCACCAATGGTTTGGTCTGTGTACCGTCTGTTGGTTAGTGTATTAATGGTGTTCTAGATGTATGTGTTTGTCCTTGAATGCCACTTAGTGTAGTTTAACATTACATGAACATTTCCTTGACATGATGCTGATGTTATGCATATCAAATCAAAGTTGATTTGTCACGTGCACCAAATACAACCGGTACCTTACAGTGAAATGCTTACTTACAGGCTCTAACCAATAGTGCAAAAAAGGTATTAGGTGAACAATAGGTAAGTAAAGAAATAAAAACAACAGTAAAAAGACAGTGAAAAATAGTAGCGAGGCTACATACAGACACCGGTTAGTCAGGCTGATTGAGGTAGTATGTACATGTAGATATGGTTAAAGTGACTATGCATATATGATGAACAGAGAGTAGCAGAAGCGTAAAAAGAGGGGTTGGCGGGTGGTGGGTGGGACACAATGCAGATAGCCCGGTTAGCCAATGTGCGGGAGCACTGGTTGGTCAGGCCAATTTAGGTAGTATGTACATTCATGTATAGTTAGTGAAAATAAAAATAGTCCGGGTAGCCATTTGATGACCTGTTCAGGAGTCTTATGGTTTGAGGGTAAAAACTGTTGAGAAACCTTTTTGTCCTAGACTTGGCGCTCCGGTACCGCTTGCCATGCGGTAGTAGACAGAACAGTCTATGACTGGGGTGGCTGGGGTCTTTGACACATTTTAGGTCCTTCCTCGGACACCGCCTGGTGTAGAGGTCCTGGAAGGCAGGCAGCTTAGCCCCAGTGATGTACTGGGCCGTACGCACTACCCTCTGAAGTGCCTTGCGGTCGAAGGCCGAGCAATTGCCGTACCAGGCAGTGATGCAACCAGTCAAAATGCTCTCGATGTTGCAGCTGTAGAACCTTTTGAGGATCTCAGGACCCTCAGGACCAATGCCAAATCTCACTCAATGCACCAAGCTCACCTTCAACTAAAGGGTTTGGAACGGGGACGCAACTTTCTCCTAAGTGACATTCAAGGACATATTGTAGGAATACTCACCTGTCATTGGCTGTATATTGGTCTGATGTCGACTTTTAGTTGATCAATTGGATAGATGAGTCGCACTAGATTCGATAGAGATTACACTGCATAGTTCTAGAAATAGCAGTCATACTGTTGTCGTTAACAGATTATTTCTGAATTATCATTGTGAATTAACGTAGAAAGAACGTGTAATGACATCTTGATGCTGATTCTTCTCATTCTCTCTCTCACTCTCTCGTCTTTCTCTATAGTGTCAGAACCTGGGTAAGCTGACTACAGTCCAGTTGGGTCATGATAACTCTGGGCTGCTGGCTAAATGGTTGGTGGACTGTGTCATGGTCCGCAACGAGATCACAGGACACACCTACAAGTTCCCGTGTGGGCGGTGGCTTGGCAAAGGCGTGGACGACGGCAGTCTGGAGCGTGTTCTGATTGGTGAGCTGGCATCGCCCAACGCCGATGAGGATTGTGGGAGAGGGTGTCGCACGCCTGACATGCAGCATTCGCCGGGTCAGACCAGACGCGCCAGCATCACCTCGATGGGAGGACGCGGATACAGTGAGTAACACCCCTTCATGACATGACATAACCAATACCTGATTTACTGTTGACCATAACTATAGATATTCACTTTTTGTCTCTTCTCTCTCTTCGGTTGCAGAGCCCACCTCCGCTCAAATCCAGGAGGCCATTGGCGAGGCAGTGAACAGCATCTGCAAACACTTCCACAAGCCTGAGAAAGAGGTGTGTGTGTGTGTGTGTGTGTGTGTTAGAGAAAGTGCGAGACTGACCTGAGAGAAGAAAATAACAACCACCTGCTCCATGTTCTCCATTTAGTCTGTTAATTTGAGTTCAAACAGTGAGGGGTCTGTATAATAGATTTGTGACTGCTGCAGCACTCTCCTCATCTGGCAGGTTAATAGTCTCTGAGGTGCTCTGTCTGGGGAATTATGTCAGGGCAGAGAGCAGATGTTATTTGTCTTTCATTCTGAACACGATGAACTCATTTCATGTGTTTAACAATCCCCTCAACCCCTTTTCTGTACACTCTCTCTTTAAATATACTCTTCTCTCTGTAGAATTACTCTCTCTGTGCTCCCCTCCGGGCTCTCTCGCTCTCTCTCTCTCTCTCAAGTAAGCATTTCATTGGACGATGTATACCATGCGTGTCCCGTATATACAACTAATGAAAGTGAAACAAGTCTAAACCCCTGGAGAGAGCCGTTAACTCAGCATCTACATTAGTTTAACTGGAGGAATAGTTTAGCATTAGCCGCAGCTAATGTAAGGGCCTTTATAGTGCGGTATAAATGCTCTCCACTGTCACATGCCGGTGAACTCTGTGAGGGGGAAAATGAGAACAGTGTTTTTTAATCTTTTGAGGAGAATAAAGGGAATGTTATGTTGATTTTAAGTGAACATTTTCACTGTTTCTAATTTGTGCTTCAAAAGGGTAGTGTTGCATCATGTTTGTTGTTTGAGAATCAACAATTGGTACCTTTTTTTTTGTCTCCAAGGTTAATGAAATGATACGAAAGCTCTTTCTGAGTATCTCCTTCTCTCTCTCCATCTCTCTCTCTCTCTCCAGAGGGGCAGTCTGACCATCCTGCTGTGTGGTGAGGTCGGTCTGGTCGGGGCTCTGGAGCTGTTCTTCCACAACGGCTTCAAGTCCGCCCGCCTCTTCCAGAAGACTGTCTTTGTCTGGGACTTTGTGGGTGAGTGGCCTACCTACACACCTCTGCCTCCATCTAGTGGAATAACCTAGAAATACCACATCTTTCTCCCGACGTATGATACATTGAGATGGATTGAGGGGCTATTCTTCTTCTATGAAGGTGCTCAGGTGCACCTGCTATCCATCTTTATGGTATGATTATAGATCTATGTAATAGGCTTCCCTCTAGTGGTGACAACTGGGATATGGCATACTGTACTTCCCCAATGGAAATAATATAGTCCATTTAAAAAGTCCCTTTGATACTCAAAGTAACCCTGCAGGTAGCTGCTTCAGCTGTCGTATGAAACGGCTGCTTCATCCTCTTATTAATATTCATAACACAGCTTTTGACTGATATGATGAAGGATATGAGAGGATGGTTTCCATAGAGCACTTGCACAGGTCAAAGGTTCAAATATAATGGAGCGTGAACCCCTGTAGACTTGACATACTCTTTTTAGCTCCAGATCAATCAATCAAATGTATTTTATAAACCTCTGTTTAGGAGTTGTTACAAAGTTCTTCTACAGTAGACCCTACCTCCATGTCTCCTCTTCCTGTTCTCCTTCTCTGCTCCCACCTCCCTAACATATCTCCCCCCCCCCTACAGAGAAGGCGGTGGCTTACATGGAGTCAGCAGACCAGATGGGGGACATGCAGGAGACTGCTGAGCCCCTGGGCCTGACCTGTGTCTCTCTCTGTCACTATGTCAGTGCCATCAACTCCTCGCCCAGGAACATTGGCAAGGATGGCAAGTTCCAGCTGCTTGTCTGCCTGGGGGCCAGGTGAGGGCGCCACTCACACGCAGTGAGACAGAGATGGGGCTGCAGAACTGGGGTGGCAGGTAGCATAGTGGTTAGAGCGTTGGGCCAGTAACCGAAAGGTTGCTGGATCGAATCCCTGAGCTGACAAGGGAAAAAATCTGTCATTCCGCCCCTGAACAATGCAGTTAACCCCCTGTTCCCCGGTAGGCCGTCATTGTAAATAAAAGAATGTGTTCTTAACTGACTTGCCTCGTTAAAGGTTAAATAAAAAAAAAGAGCTGTAATTGTTATTGGCACAAAGCATCCAGAGGGCTGTATTGGGAATCAACATCACACTTCTAAATAGTCTCACTGGTAACATGGAACCAGCTGTTTTAGCAAACATACTCCTAATTATCTCCTCTCGCTCTGCAGAGATCGTCTGCTGATTCAGTGGCTCCCTCTGTTGGTGGAGTGTCCAGTGATCCAGCGGATGTATGAGGAGTCTGCTCTGCTGCGGGACCGGACCACGGTCAACGATCTCATTGCTGTCCTGCAGACTCTCCACGACTTCCCCATCACCCTGGAGGCCTCGCTCGTCAAGGGCATTGACCTTTAACCCCTACCGCACAGCCTGCTGGGAAACCACCCAGTCCAGGACCACATTACCCACAAACCCTTGCTCTGTTCCCTTTTGCCCTTTCACTGTCCCTGTCGTCGTCGAGGCCTGCTTCAGCTGATTCACTCTGGGAAAAGTCTTATAGGGAGGGAAGTAAAGATTGAGGACTTTAGAAAGAGACCAGAGACGGTTCGCTACCAAAGCAATCGATTCCACTGCTTCAGAACAGAAGTTTGGGCTTTGAATCATTGATGAGTGATGATGCAGTATTATTATTACATAGCTTGTGGTTTTGAAAATATCCTTTTTGATATTTAATAAGAAGGGACTGTTTTTAAAGAAAACCCATGGATGTTTCCCTATGTGCTCTGTGTGTAGCCCACTGTAGGTAGCTTTTCAATGGACACTTTTTGCCTGTGTGATGGAGATCCTATCTTTGCCTGTCTGCCATCTCTCTGTCTGCTGGATCCTGCTCCAACTTCAGCTAGCGTTACCATTAGCAAGCATGCCTGTGGGTCATAGTAGGCCAGGAATAAGGAAACCAAAAACAGAAAGTGACTGTTTGCCCCTGCTGCCTCTCCATAGTCTCTGCACTGGGAATATAAATTGGTGAAACTTCATCAGTTGGGTGAAGATGACTACCATGGAAAGAAAAACTGGACTCTTGTGTGCAATGCAGCTTTTTGATTGGATGTTGGCTCATTCTAGATACACCTACTGTGTTGGACTGGATCTTTGTTCTGCTTTGTGATTGGCTAGCAGATCTTGGCGGACACAAACACTGCGCTGAATTGGAGAGGTCTTTCCTAGGAGGCAGGGGCTTTTCTAGGGTTGCATGGACATTCCAAACAAATTACAGGCATTGACCTGACCCTATTTCAAACTGTGTGTGTCTATGTACAGAGTGTACAAAACATTAAGAACACCTTCCTAATATTGCAATTCGGGGCACCTCCCCCTTGCCCTCAGAACAGCTTCAATTCGTCATGGCATGGACTCTACAAGGAGTCGAAAGCGTTCCACAGGAATGACCCATGTTGACTCCAATGCTTCCCACAGTTGTCAAGTTAGCTAGATGACCTTTGGGTGGTGGACCATTCTTGATACACACAGGAAACTGTTGAGCGTGAAAAACCCGGCAGCATTGCAGTTCTTGACACAAAGCAGAGTGCCTGGCACCTACTACCATGCCCCGTAAAAATACACTTAAATATTTTGTCTCGCCATTCACCCTCTGGGTGGCACACATAAACAATCCATATCTCAATTGTCTCAAGACTTAAAAATCATTCTTTAACCGGCCTCTTAACTAGTCTCCTGCCCTTCATCTATACCGATTTGAAGTGGATTTAACAAGTGACATCAATAAGGGATCATAGCTTTCACCTGGATTCACCTGGTCAGTCTGACATGGAAAGAGCAGGTGTTCATAAGGTTTTGTACACTCAGTGAATGTGTTCTCCTAATGTTATTTTTGTTAGAAATCATAATGGTCAATGTATTCAACTTCATCCTGGTCTCTGTCATGCACTCTGTGTGTGTGTGTGGTGTGTGTGGTGTGTGTGGTGTGTGTGTGTGTGTGTGTGTGAGAGAGTGTTGACCTCAAATGGACACTTCCTCTGCATTACTCTATGTGGTATTGAAATGTTCCAGCCCCTTATTAATGTGATACATGTGAAATACACTGGAATATTAAACAATAAGAACCTATACATACAACCCCTAATGATGTATTTATCATAAATGCCTCAAACCTTCCTATGATAAGTGGTTATTTTCTGGTGAGTGTTAACTCCTTCTGGGACTATTTCTAGCTGGTTGTATTTTTTCAATCTAAAATATCTCTTGCCACTTTTTCAATCAACCTTGATGAACATGTTCTTATATTTCTGTAACAACAAGTGTAAATAGGGTGTTTATGCATGTGTACTAAAAAAGGTCATCAAAATACATGTGGACTAAAATGTTGAGGCTAACTATGACCAGACAATAGATTTGAACCCAACCAAAAGGGGAAACAACTGACAGATATCGAATCACACTTTTAACTGTGTTTAGACCACAGTACTTTTCCAGTATTAACGCAAAAAAAAAAAAAAAGGACAGCAAATGTTTTTAATGTTCTGATTTGATGTATTTATTCCTCTGAACTGTGGTAGTCATCAAGAAACGTTGAGACACTGGTTGTGACCGGGGCAAAGAGCCGCCTGTGAAACGACATGCTGCATGTTGAGCCATGTGACTTTCCTTCTGTAACATTCACAGTTTGATCCTGCTGCTAGGTTCCTACTGTCTTGTGTATCATAGATAGATTCCAACAATTTAAAAAAAACTATCTGTAAGAAGCAACAAACATAGGAGGATGATCGACATCCATAGGTGTTTAGCGCATAGCTGTGAGCAAAGTGTCGGTCTACAGTAGTGTGGCAAGAATAAGGGTCCCTCTTTGCATCTCCTAAAGTGCTACGGCATGCAGTTGTACTCTGCGACTGGACTGTGTACTTTCTCCTAACACACCGCTACAGCTAGACTCATTCAGTAGTCCTGTACTGTACTTCTGTCTTCATGTTACATGAACCTGTGACAAAGGCTGTCCCCCGCTGGGTGGAGTATCTGTCCTAACATTACTAGGTAGTACTAGGTATTACTACGGAACCTTTCCTTTCCTATGGAACCTTTCCTTTCCTACAAGTGCATGTGTAAATGGGAGGAGGTCATGTAATGAATGGAGTCCTATGTAAAAGTAAATGATAACTGTTCTGATATTTATGTTGCACTTCATTAAAAACTTGCTCAATATGTTTGATTCATGTGTGTGCCCAGCCCTCGGGTAAAATACATGTCCATTGTGATACTGAGATCGCCTCTATGGGTGGAGATGACATATGATTCTCATGAGAATTCAATGACAAACAATACGTTTTACTCATTGAGCAACTTTTGATTCCTATTTCCCTACCAAACCAATTATTGTTACATACATGGAACATCCTGTTATTTCACGAATGTTTTCTAGCTTAATAACTTTTTCATTTCGTGTTTATTGCATTACTACTTGTTTAAAATAGACTCAATTGTCTGTTAAAACGACCTAATGTGCTCCACGTACCACACGTAGCCTACCTACAGACATGCTGCCTCTGTATTTTTGGAGTAGTCACGCCTCCTTTCTTCGATTCACAGCGCACAGATTTCAACTGGTTCCACCCCTCATTTCCCGCGTAATTCCCCTCCTTATATGGACAATAGAATGCAGACGCAGTCAAAACTTCAGTTCCGTATGTAAATTGTTTGATTGAAGAAAATCAGAAAATGGTGGAGTTGCCAAACGCGCATGCGTAAACATTTCGAATACTCATAGGGGGTCTTCGCGTCCTCGCTTCCTCCTCAAAACCCATTGGATGAGAGAGCCAGAGGTCTCGCCCCTCTGACATTTTCCTCCAATGGGTTTTGAAAACAAGTTGAGGAGCGAGGATGTGAGCTTAAACAATTGAGATTCTCCCCCAGACACGCAAGTAAAACTGCAACATCTGAACGGTGTGGACGTTAATGGTGTATTCATTGTTTACATGAGTTTAAATAGCTTACTAACGACGTTTTTTACAACTATTATAACTCATTCATCATTGATTATAAAGCAAGGTAAGGACATTACTTTGTTTGAAATAGAATTGACTGTCTGTCAAGCTTCACAGTATGCCTGAAGTTTATTCGAGGATGTAGGCTATTTAACATGGTTAAATATCTCTAAAAAGCCATTCAAACGTTAATTTCTTATTCTAAATTGTTTTAAACTGAGTTAATTCACGTTTATTTCAGTGTTTTGTCAGCGAATGACACACTGGAAATTGTATTCGTGTTGGGCGCTCATTTCTTCTTCTGCTTGGTATCCAGTGACAATGAATGCTCACATTCTTTGATCAGGACTAGAGTCCTACAAATGTTTTGTTTTTGTGTAACAACACAATTCTAACCTACACTATTTTAAATAGTTATGTAATATTCTTCTTTTCAAATAACGTATTGATGTTATGTAGGCTAGGCTGGTTTCGTTTTCATTAGACACCATACCGCCGCATCAACAAAACCTTCAATGCAAACAGTGTAGGCTAGAATACTTGACTAGGAGTTAATCATTTCGTTGTGTTATAACCTTTTTTCTTTTATCAAGTAACGATTACAATCTGAGTAAAATATTTTGGGTGTCGTTTGTGAGTGACATTTGGGTGCTAGGTGGGTGTGTGGCTCAGCGCCAAACATGCCACTGGTCCCCTTCCAATATTGTTCAACCCTGTAACTTGTTTGCATGCATGGACTGTTGTTCAGGTCTTCTATCCTTAAATAATTAACACTTGTGTTAATAAACTTCCTAACAGTGGGTAGCAACCAGCTTCTCTGAAACGTGCATGTGTTTACAGTCCCGCCGTGGGTTTGGAACCTTCCCACTGCGCACTGACGCACAATAATTCGGATAACAAAGACGTGGAGAAAGAAACAGTATAGCAGCAGCGGTGTTGTGTCACGTGGTAGTAATTGTTATGGGTGGTGTTACGAACTGGTAGAAGCAGCATTCGTACTCGTAAGGTCAAATTGTGTCTGAATATAGATGCTGTTTATGATGCAGGAGAACTAGAGGGGACCGTGCTTTCTCGGTGGGTGGTGATCGATGTACATTCGACACATGCAAGTCTTTAAAAAATGTATATATTATTCTAAAAACCAGTCGACAATGCAGTGTTTGTTTTCATTTGATTCAATTATTGATGAAAAACGATTAAAAGCAGTTATTTTGAACGTAGTAAATTTCGCAAGCACATCACCTGTTCAGTGTACAGTCGGCGCCATGCCGCCCCGCCTTGCATCCTTCGAAGCATGTTGGCAATGAGGCCTATATAAACTCAACAAAAAAAAGAAACGTCCTCTCACTGTCAACTGCGTTTATTTTCAGCAAACTTAACATGTGTAAATATTTGTATGAATGTAACAAAATTCAACAACCTGAGACATAAACTGAACAAGTTCCACACACATGTGACTGAGATAAATTGAATAATGTGTCCCTGAACAAAGGGGGGGTTCAAAATCAAAAGTAACAGTCAGTATCTGGTGTGGCCACCAGCTGCATTAAGTACTGCAGTGCATCTCTTCCTCATGGAAGAGAGTGCACCAGATTTGCCAGTTCTTGCTGTTACCCCACTCTTCCACCAAGGCACCTGCAAGTTCCTGGACATTTCTGTGGGGGGGGCTTATCCCTCAAACCTCCGATCCAACAGGTCCTAGACGTGCTCAATGGGATTGAGATCCGGGCTCTTCGCTGGCCATGGCAGAACACTGACATTCCTGTCTTTCAGAAAATCACACACAGGGAGGGAGGAGGATGTCTTCTCTGTAACGCACAGCGTTGAGAATGTCTGCAATGACAACAAGCTCAGTCCGATGATGCTGTGACACACCGTCCCAGACCATGACGGACCCTCCACCTCCAAATCGATTCAGCTCCAGTGTACAGGCCTCGGTGTAACGCTCATTCCTTCAACGATAAACGTGAATCCGACCATCACCCCTGGTGAGACAAAACCGCGACTCGTCAGTGAAGAGCACTTTTTGCCAGTCCTGTCTGGTCCAGCAATGGTGGCTTTGTGCCCATAGGTGATGTTGTTGCCGGTGATGTCTGGTGAGGACCTACCTTACAACAGACCTACAAGCCCTCTGTCCAGCCTCTCTCAGCCTATTGCGAACAGTCTGAGCACTGATGGAGGGATTGTGTGTTCCTGGTGTAACTCGGACAGTTGTTGTTGCCATCCTGTACCTGTCCCGCAGGTGTGATGTTCGGATGTACCGATCCTGTGCAGGTGTTATTACACGTGGTCTGCCACTGCAAGGATGATCAGCTTTCCGTCCGGTCTCCCTGTAGTGCTATCTTAGACATCTCACAGTAAGGACATTGCAATTTATTGCCCTGGCCACATCTGCAGTCCTCATGCCCACTTGCAGCCTGCCTAAGGCACGTTCACGCAGATGAGCAGAGACCCTGGGCATCTTTCTTTTGGTGTTTTTCAGAGTCAGTAGAAAGGCCTCTTTAGTGTCCTACGTTTTCATAACTGTGAACTTTAAAATTGCCTATCGTCTGTAAGCTGTTAGTGTCTTAACGACCGTTCCACAGGTGCATGCTCATTAATTGTTTATGGTTCATTGAACAAGCATGGGAAACGGAGTTTAAACCCTTTACAATGAAGATCTGTGGAGATAATTCATAAAAATCCAAATATCTTTGAAAGACAGGGTCCTGAAAAGGGGATGTTTATTTTTTTTGTAGAGTTTACGTCAAAGCTGGTATTATACAATTGTTTGTGAGCTAAAGATTTACAACTGGTCCTGCTGGCCACATGTATGGCTTTTACAGTGTATATTTTTTTATGTAGGTAGGCTATTACATTCACCGCGGTTAGCTTAACCTTTTTAATGTCTTTGGCACGATGAAACAAAAAAAGCTTCAATCACGATGTATCAACTCCCTTTTATCCGTTTTCACATCATAATCGGATCTGTTTACCACGGACAAGCGAGCATCACATGGATGCTACCACATGCCCGCATCCCTGCTATAGGGAGCCGGGACCACATGGCTTTTTGTTGCATCAGCACTGTGGTTGCATAACAGCGTCACGGTACATGGACAGGCTGTCCTGTTCCGGTCTCATTGACGTGATGATAACCTAGTTCTCTCTGTCTGGAACTCTGGGCCGTGCAAGCATTAAGGGGGCTCGTCTCCGCAGGGATTGTGTGATGCAGGCCTATGACTGTATTATGCTCGTAGTAATGCTTGAACAGGGCCATAACCAGGTTTTTAGTGAGATCCTGAAGCTCATTTACTGCTTTTCTATACAATTTAAAACACTTCAAAATGCTATTTGGAGAACAACAAAAATGATTTGGGCCATTATAAACTTGGCTGCTGTAGGTTGTTTCACCTCAGTCAATCGACAAACAAAATCGCCTATTAGCGATGCAATTGTAATGTTCAGGGGGGGAAGTATGATACATGATTCACACTGTAGCATCAGATGAAATGGAAACTTATTACATTTTTATAGAACTGTATCGCTTGCATTTTATTATAGGCCTATAGGGAAGATGTATATTAGAAACACAGAGGAAGCACTCAGAGGTTGGTACTGTGGTTCCCAAACTTGGAGTCAGTGCCTCATGTGGGGCGGTCTTTTGAGAAAATCTGTAAGAATATTATCAAAAACATTAGAAGATATATCTGAGTGCTTCCTCTGTGTTCTCCTGCAGGCGTGCCTCAGCCTCACCACACCACGATCTCTCGGTAGCCTACTTGATCTCTTTAAATCAAAATCAAAAATCAACATTTTTTCTTTATCCTGTTGAGATAAGCTACCGTTAAACAGAGCCTACTTCATCCTTCTAGCTGGTTTGGTAATTCTAGCCAGAACTCTTAAACGTTGCCGCATTAGAAGTCTCCTGGCAGCCACCTGACTGACATGTCTATCAGAAACGAGTTACCAGTTCTGCAGTCATTCTTCAGGAGGAGTTTTGTTTATTTGGGGGGGATCTGTAGACGGGAGTCGTGGGACAGTTTTAAAATTGTATTTTTTCACGTTAGACAAAATGACCGAGGTCCGGACTTCTGTGTCCTCGTATGTAGTTACGGCCACGTGTGTGAATTATAATGTTAATCCATGCTGCTGTTGACAAGAGGAAACTCTTATGAACAGTCAACCTTTTGAATAAAAACAGTTAGTCGCCCGACCTGTATACTGTTGAATCAGTGATTAGGCTATCCTCTCCAAGAAATAGATTGATGGGTGCGTCATCATAATTCTTGACAGAATACATATCCATAGATTGTACATAAACACATGTGATTGTAAGCTATCAGTGCTTCATTCCTGTATCTCCTGTGTGTCCCAGATGTTTGGCTTCCACAAGCCCAAGATGTACCGGAGCCTAGACGGTTGCTGTATCTGTCGGGCCAAGTCCTCCAGCTCCCGCTTCACCGACAGCAAGCGCTACGAGAGGGACTTTCCCAGCTGCTTCGGGTGAGTGGACCACTCCTCTATACACTGGCTCAGACCCTGGGCAGGACCAGCTCTCAGCCTCCCTCTGCAGCTCAACTCTGGGGGTAGAGAGGTCTGAGGCCTTAAGACCTTCTCCATCAGATTTGGACAGTAAAGTCATCACGTTCTTTTTAGGATTTTTGTCAATGCTCATTCTCATGACTATGTGACTCCTTGTTAGAGCCATGCACTCTGTAATGCAATTAGATATTCATTGCGTTTTGGAGACCGTTTTGTTTTAACTCCCAATGCAATAACCTAAATAATTGATCAACTCCTTGGGTAAAATACTCAAACTAGGACACACTTCCCTTTTCATCTCATTTAAATAAGTATTTTTGTATGAAACCAGAATTTAAAGAGTTTAACATCCTCACCTTGTCACTCTGCCTCTCTGCTATTGGCCGGGCCAGTATGCGTCAGTCCATTGCTATGGTAACCAGTGATGTGAGTCAACAGGAGAAGCGCTCTGGCAGAAAATAGCTCTGACCGACTCCCACTGACTGGAGCAGGGATAATAATAACCGTGCACTGAGCTTCAAGGCTGTCATCATTCATTCTCTCTCACACACACCTCTCTCCATATGAAACTCATCCTCATTCTCTCCCCTATAATGTGTCCTTCCAGGCTGAGTGAGGTGCGTTTTGGGGAGATCTGTAATGCCTGTGTTCTCCTGGTGAAAAGGTGGAAGAAACTCCCAGCCGGATCCATAAAGAACTGGAATCATGTAAGGCCTCTCAGAATCCATCCATACTCCCTGTCCTACTCCCATCCACTCTCACTATTCCAAATAATAAGTCTTAAGACAACACTTACAGGGGGGTGACTGACGCAACACCTGTAGGTGTATAATAACCACTTTTCCTTAGATGCAGTACACCCTGTTTGTTTGCTGTCCTATAGGCCATTCTATACATTCATGCAGTTACCTTGGACACAGACATCCATCCTGCTCTCATGTCACTCAACCCTTCTCTCCTGTGTCACAGGTTGTCGACGCTAAAGGTTCAGGGTCAAGCTGGAAGACAGTGAGGTCCAAGAAGATGAAGAGAGCCAGGCCAAGCCAGATCAGCCGAGTGCAGAAGGAGCTCAAGCGACACAGTAAGCAGCTGATACTCTGTCTCTCGGCTACGCTGCCTTGTGCAGTGCAGACTTTGGTGTTTCAAAAGTAAATGTATCACAACTCTTCTCTCCATTATTTATCCTTCCTAAAGGGCTGTGAAACAAGAGACCTCGATTGATATTTTTGGACTAATTCCAAAATGAATATTAGATGTTTATCTGAACCATGCCTGCTACGTTATGAAGAAGTTGAGAAGAGTTTCTGATTGTGCTCTGCCTGGCCCCCACAGACTCTGACGCCCACAGCACCACCTCCAGTGCCTCCCCCGCCCATTCTCCCAGCTACAGCAACCAATCAGACGAGGGCTCGGACGTGGAACTCTCACCAGGTGCCACCCACTCGCCAGTCTTCTCTTTCCTGGACCTCACCTACTGGAAAAGGTAATGGCCGGTCTGGTGGAATCGGGGTCATATTTATCAGGCACCAAAAAGACTGAAACTAATGAGGAATTACATGAACTTGTCCATTGAGAAACACACGTTTTCTGTTGCAAAATGCCTTGCTACAGTATGCCCAAATGAATACATCTCATGTTATACTTCACCAGTTTGGGTTCAGATGCTGTATTTCCTCATGATTAATGCATCATTAAAGACAATACTGTGCAGCCGTATTCATCAACATGGCCAAGGCTTTTTTTGTTTGTTTGTCAATCACCGCATTCTTATCGGCAGACTCAACAGCCTTGGTTTCTCTAATGGCTGCCTCGCCTGGTTCACATACTACTTCTCAGACAGAGTTCAGTGTGTCAAATTGGAGGGCCTGTTGTCTGGACCTCTGGCAGTCTCTATGGGGGTGCCACAGGGTTCAATTCTCGGGCCGACTCTTCTCTGTATACATAAATGATGTCGCTCTTGCTGCTGGTGATTCTCTGATCCACCTCTACGCAGACAACACCATTCTGTATACTTCTGGCCCCTCTTTGGACACTGTGTTAACTAACTTCCAGATGAGTGTCAATGCCATACAACTCTCCTTCCGTGGCCTCCAACTGCTCTTAAATGCAAGTAAAACTAAATGCATGTTCTTCAACCGATCGCTGCCCACACCTGCCCACCCGTCTAGCATCACTACTCTGGACGGTTCTGACTTAGAATATGTGGACAACTACAAATACCTAGGTGTCTGGCTAGACTGTAAAACTCTCCTTCCAGACTCACATTAAGCATCTCCAATCCAAAATTAAATCTAAAATCGGCTTCTTATTTCACAACAAAGCCTCCTTCACTCATGCTACCAAACATACCCTCATAAAACTGACTATCCTACCGATCCTTGACTTCAGCAACGTCATTTACAAAATAGCCTCTAACACTCTACTCAACAAACTGGATGCAGTCTATCACAGTGCCATCTGTTTTGTCACCAAAGCCCCATATACCACCCACCACTGGGACATGTATGCTCTCGTTGGCTGGCCCTTGCTTCATATTCGTAGCCAAACCCACCGGCTCCAGGTCATATACGTTTTTGCTAGGTAAAGCCCCACCTTATCTCAGCTCACTGGTCAGCATAGCAGCACCCACCCGTAGCACCTCCTCCAGCAGGTATATTTCACTGGTCATCCCCAAAGCCAATTCCCCCTTTGGCCACCTTTCCTTCCAGTTCTCTGTTGCCAATGACTGGAACGAACTGCAAAAATCACTGAAGCTGGAGACTAATATCTCCCTCTAACTTTAAGCATCAGCTTACAGATCACTGCACCTGTACATAGCCCATATGTAAATAGCCCATACAACTACCTCATCCCCATATTTTTGGGCTCCTTTGCACCCCAGTATCTCTACTTGCACCTTCATCTTCTGCACATCTATCACTCCAGTGTTTAATTGCTATATTGTAATTATTTCGCCACTATGGCCTATTTATTGCCTTAACTCCCTTATCTTACCTCATTTGCACACACTGTATATTGATTTTTCTATTGTGTTATTGACTGTATGTTTGTTTATTCCTTGTGTAACTCTGTGTTGTTGTTTTGTGTTGCACTGCTTTGCTTTATCTTGGCCAGGTCGCAGTTGTAAATGAGAACTTGTTCTCAACTGGCCTACCTGGTTAAATAAAAACTCCTTAGCCCTATTTAATCCTCCTTCATGGTACATTTGTTTGATTTTGATTCCCTCTCTCACTATAGTGCTTTGCTGTCTTGACCGTCCTCTGTGGGTTTTAGGCAGAAAGTGTGCTGTGGCATCATCTACAAGGGACGCTTCGGAGAGGTACTCTTAGACCCCCACCTCTACAAGCCCTGCTGCCAGAAGAAACAGCAGCACCAGCCAAAAGAGGAAGGAGAGGAGGAAGCACAGGCGAGCAGAGTGAATGTGATGCGCCACGCCCCACCGAACAGCTCCCCGCCCCCCCGGGTTAAAGAAGATTAGGGGAGGGGAAGGAAGAGTGGGGATTTGATGTCATAATGACACTCTACAGAAGTCTGATGGAGACCGTTGGGATTTTATGGCGTCCTGGAGCGCTCTCAAGACAGTCTACTGGGATTGCTTTCTATTCCGGAGCAGCTGGACTACTTATCAAATGTTGTGTTCTGTACCAGGATGCAGTGAGGTTTGTTCTATTATATCTGTTAACAAATATCGATTCTTTCTCTCTGAGTGCTATGAGATTGTGAATATTCACAATTTGGTTTCAATATGAAATTTTGGATTCACAAAAGCTGTATGAGAAATGGCGACCTCTGGAACTGCACCTTTTGTAGTAGGATAGAGCCATATCCATTAGGATAGAGAACAGCCATCCACACTCTGCCTTCTCCTGTCCTGTACCTCACACATATGTGCGTGCAAACACACACATCGGCCCTGGTCACTTTCTGAAAGGAAGTATTCTCTTTTTACATGTTTTAAAATTTCCCTTACGCCACATGGTCACTGATCGGACACCTATTATTGTTAGGGTAAATTTCCCTTACGCCACATGGTCACTGATCGGACACCTATTATTGTTAGGGTAAATTTCCCTTACGCCACATGGTCACTGATCGGACACCTATTATTGTTAGGGTAAATTTCCCACTGCCACATGGTCACTGATCGGACACCTATTATTGTTAGGGTAAATTTCCCTTACGCCACATGGTCACTGATCGGACACCTATTATTGTTAGGTAAATTTCCCTTACGCCACATGGTCACTGAAATTTGTTAGGGTAAATTTCCCTTACGCCACATGGTCACTGATCGGACACCTATTATTGTTAGGGTAAATTTCCCTTACGCCACATGGTCACTGATCGGACACCTATTACGCCACATGGTCACTGATCGGACACCTATTATTGGTAAATTTCCCTTACGCCACATGGTCACTGATCGGACACCTATTATTGTTAGGGTAAATTTCCCTTACGCCACATGGTCACTGATCGGACACCTATTATTGTTAGGTAAATTTCCCTTACGCCACATGGTCACTGATCGGACACCTATTATTGTTAGGGTAAATTTCCCTTACGCCACATGGTCACTGATCGGACACCTATTATTGTTAGGGTTACGCCACATGGTCACTGATAAATTTCCCTTACGCCACATGGTCACTGATCGGACACCTATTACGCCACATGGTTGATCGGACACCTATTATTGTTAGGGTAAATTTCCCTTACGCCACATGGTCACTGATCGGACACCTATTATTGTTAGGGTAAATTTCCCTTACGCCACATGGTCACTGATCGGACACCTATTATTGTTAGGGTAAATTTCCCTTACGCCACATGGTCACTGATCGGACACCTATTATTGTTAGGTAAATTTCCCTTACGCCACATGGTCACTGATCGGACACCTATTATTGTTAGGGTAAATTTTTACGCCCATGGTCACTGATCGGACACCATTTCCCTTACGCCACATGGTCACTGATCGGGTACGCCACATGGTCACTGATCGGACACCTATTATTGTTTAAATTTCCCTTACGCCACATGGTCACTGATCGGACACCTATTATTGTTAGGGTAAATTTCCCTTACGCCACATGGTCACTGATCGGACACCTATTATTGTTAGGGTAAATTTCCCTTACGCCACATGGTCACTGACACCTATTATTGTTAGGGTAAATTTCCCTTACGCCACATGGTCACTGATCGGACACCTATTATTGTTAGGGTAAATTTCCCTTACGCCACATGGTCACTGATCGGACACCTATTATTGTTAGGGAAAATTTCCCTTACGCCACATGGTCACTGATCGGACACCTATTATTGTTAGGGTAAATTTCCCTTACGCCACATGGTCACTGATCGGACACCTATTATTGTTAGGGTAAATTTCCCTTACGCCACATGGTCACTGATCGGACACCTATTATTGTTAGGGTAAATTTCCCTTACGCCACATGGTCACTGATCGGACACCTATTATTGTTAGGGTAAATTTCCCTTACGCCACATGGTCACTGATCGGACACCTATTATTATTGTGGTCACTGATCGGTAAATTTCCCTTACGCCACATGGTCACTGATCGGACACCTATTATTGTTAGGGTAAATTTCCCTTACGCCACATGGCCACTGATCGGACACCTATTATTGTTAGGGTAAAGCTGTAGAAAATGTAATTTGATAAATTGTCAGAGGTGTGAAAAGTGGGAATTATGCAATTTTAAAGAATTTGTCCAGAGCCTTATTATTTGGTAAAGGGACACGTGTACACAACCAATGTCGTCATATCCACCCTTGATTGTGCACCAGTTGTACTCTTTTGAGATATTGACACTATACTCTTTCCAGTGCACGTTTAATATGGAAGGCCAGTGATCTTGTTCAGTGTTTGGATGTACGTACAAAGCACATTCAAACGTTTTAAGGGAGCATGTAGTGTGCCCTCTAAGCAGTGATCTTGATGCAAGCGCTCTCGATCGCCAGTCCTCACCTGAACCAATATAAGCTAAAACCCACAAACTGACCTTGGCGCAGCACTTTTTGAGCACTTCCTATCTCAGTCTACGGAGAGTTTCATTTAGTTTCCTAGCCCCTTAGAGCACATCTGAAGGTGATGGTATAGTGGACACTTATTTATTCCTTTCAAATCTGTGAACACAAACAGGGTTCTGGGAAGGGGCTAAGTGGAACTAGGCCTATGATGTCAAAAGTCTAGCTGAGTGGGCCAACCAAAAAGATTCCCTGGTTTTCTCCTATTGAGAGATTTGATGCCTTGTAATTGTACTTTAGGTTTGAGGCCTTCCAAGAACTGTTCCATGTCCTGCAGGACTCGGTTGTACAAATCCATCTACATCTTTTGCATGATGACCTTAGGGGTGAAATAACACAATTTTTTGTCTGTCACTTTGCCTCTGTTTGGGACAAAATACTGTACAGTTCTGAATATATTTTTGAATATAAATGGACAAGACTACAACGTAGTGAATAGGCCACCAACATTTAGTTCTTAGTGTTTGTCCCAAAACTGTCATGGCTATTGAGGCTGGTTCTATACAATTGTCAATTTCATCTAAACACATCCCTCATGTAGGCTACTTCTGTCTTCACTTTTATTTCAAGAAATGTGTTTTCTTGTTCTGTACCTCCATGTTCATATAATTTAAATGTTCTTCAAACCACGGTAAGATTTTTTTTTTTTAACTGACACATTCTTTATTTATGTTGCATACCAGGGCTATTGCAGAGCTCTCAATGCATGCGTGCAACCTAATTGTGGACATTCAGTCAATGTATTTGTTATATTAGTATCTAGATGTGCAAGCTCACATGCCAAATGAATGCAAACTCATTATTCCGTAAGCTATCATGTTCAATATACAGTATTTTTATCCTCTGCATATGGTTAATATTAGCACTGAGTGTACAAAACACTTCCTATTTCCATGACACAGACAGACCAGGTGAATCCAGGTGAAAGCTATGATCCCTTATTGATGGAATCTGTTAAATCCACTTCAATCAGTGTAGATGAAGGGGAGGAGACGGGTTAAAGAAGGATTTTTAAGCCTAGAGACAAATGAAACATGGATTGGGTATGTGTACCATTCAGGGAGTGAATGGGCAAGGCAAAATATTTAAGTGCCTTTTGAACAGGATACGTTAGTAGTAGGTGTGAGACGCACCGGTTTGAGTGTCAAGAACTGCAACGCTGCTGGGTTTTTCACGCTCAACCGTTTCCCGTGTGTCTCAAGAATGGTCATCCAACTTGACACAACAGTGCGAAGCATTGGAGTCAGCATGGGCCAGCATCCCTGTGGAACGCTTTGGACTCCTTGTAGAGTCCATGCCCTGACGAACTGAGGCTGTTCTGAGGGCAAAAGGAAGTGCAGCTCAACATTAGGAAGGCGTTCCTAATGGTTTCTACACTCAGTGTATGAAGACCGCTATTTCAACCATGGTTTGATCAAAGCTTTACTACGCAACGCTATTTGTAATGTATTTATGTATAAAGACATCAGACACGGACTCAAGTTTTTTTGAATGTTCCTTTAATCTTCAGGTTTGATTGAATGTTAGAGGAAGTGGTCATTTCTCTTTGTTAATTTATTTGTATGTGTTTATCATTTTTTCGGTTATTGTTGACTAATTTGATAACTTTCTCCTGTAACCTACCATAACCTTTGTTCTATTAAAGGCTTATACTGTTGAATTCACATTATGTGAATGTTGCCATATACTGTGATATGGATTGTATCAAAACTATACTATTACTCATAGATTGGTTTATGTAAACTAACTAGGTGTTATTCTCCTGAGATCTCCTATACGGCGGTAGAATGTGCTTGTTTTTGTCTGTGGTAGTGCTACTCGCCTGTGGTAGATATGCACTGTTATTTATCTGTCTTGGAAAGTCCTAATTCTTTCTCAAAGCTAATTTTGTATTTTTTATACACAATTTAAACTTGTTCATTAAATGTAGTTTTGCTTTTGAGTATGTCTCTTCTTTTTTTCTCCTCTATCTCTGGACTATGCCTAATTGTTTTGGCCAGTAATGTATCTTTACACAAAAGCCATGAATCTTCTTGAAGCGTTGTCCCTTTTTAAATACAAGGGTACAATAGAATGGTTGAAAAGTATAACTGACCATAATGCCATTGAAAGATGACTAGTTCAGTGATTGTACTTTGACTATACTGTCTGAACCAGCCCATCATGAAGATGGTCTACATTAGACACAAAAGAGTACTATCATACTGTATTATAAAGGCATGTGTGGCCCTTGGTGGTGATTTGGGGAAAATCAAAAACCCAATAATGACCACCTGGAAAGAGGCAGGCCATTCCTAGTATAAAGGGTGCACACCTGCGTTCATTAGGCATCTTCCCACCAACCAAACCAGTTCAACAGAGTCATAAAGATGCTTGTGTAGTAATGAGTGTGGTGTGTAGCCTAAATGTATATCTTTTTCGTATTCAACTATGTTTTTATCTAAGAGTTCTAATTGGAGGCCATAATTAAAGCCTGTATCATTGCTACAGCCTGAGTGATTAATACTGATTTTGTTGGTCATGTTGTAGCAAGAGTGTAGAATCTTTCAGTTCAAGTATATTTCCTTTTTATTGCCCATGCGAAGATGCCCTGTTTTGAAATGGTTTGTGTTTTATAATAAAACCATCTGTCATCATCCTCAAACAAACCATGATTTTTCTGGTCATAACACTATTGGAATAATGATGTATTGTGTGAAATCCAGTCTTTATAAAGTAGGCTATCCCCTATAGGACACTGTAAAATGTGCAGTTTTGTCACATCACAATGCCACAGATGTATCAAGTTAAGGGAGTGTGCAATTGGCATTCTGACTGCAGGAATGTAGACCAGAGCTGTTGCCAGAGAATTTAATGTTCATTTCTCTACCATAAGCTGCCTCCAACGTCGTTTTAGAGAATTTGGCAGTACTTCCAACCGGCCTCACAACTGCAGAACACATGTAACCACGCCAGCCCAGGACCTCCACATCTGTCTTTTACGTCTGTTGGGGGGTGCTGAGGATTTTTTTTTTGTCTGTAATAAAGCCCTTTTGTGGGGAAAGTCTCATTCTGATTGCCTGGGGCTGGCTCCCCAGTGGGTGGGCCTGGTTGCCAAGTGGGTGGGCCTATGCCCTCCAAGGCCCAGCCATGGCTGCACCTCTGCCCAGTCATATGAAATCCATAGATTAGGGCCTAATGAATTTATTTAAATTGACTGATTTCCTTATATGAACTGTAACTCAGAAAAATCTTTGAAATTGTTGCATGTTGCATTCGTATTTTTGTTCAGTTTACATGGACATTTTTTTATGACTACCTTATCTCTGTACCCCACACAGACAATTATCTGTAAAGTCCCTCAGTTGAGCAGTACATTTCAAACACAGATTCAACCACAAAGACCAGAGAGGTTTTCCAATGTCTCACAGAGAAGGGCAACTATTGATAGATGGGTACAAATAAAACAAGCAGTTATTGAATATCCCTTTGGGCATGGTGAAGTTATTAATTACACATTGGGTGGTGTATCAATACCCAGTCACCACAAAGATACAGGCGTCCTTCCTAACTCAGTTGCAGGAGAGGAAGGAAACCATTCAGGGATTTCATCGAGTCCAATTTTAAAACAGTTAAATGGCTTTGATCGGCAAAAACTGAGAATGGATCTACATGGTAGTTACTCCACAATACAAACTAACCTAAATGACAGGGTGAAAAGGAAAAACAGGCCAAATATACGAGTTGCTAACCAAAACAACGTTGATGTTCCTGTGGCCTAGTTACAGTTTTGACTTAAATTTGCTTGAAACTCCATGGCATGATTTGATAATGGCTGTCTAGCCATGATCAACAACCACCTTGACAGAGCCTGAAGAATTTAAAAAATAAAATTGTGCAAATATTGTACAATCCAGGTATGAAAAGCTCTTAGGCTTACCCTGAAAGACAGCTGTAATCACGGCCAAAGGTGAGTCTAACATGTATTGACTTGGGGTAGTGAATACTTATAGACATGTCTGCATTTAATTTTCAAAAAATGTGCTAAAATTAAAAAAAATATGTGTTGGGTGAGATTTTTATGTAATCCATTTTGAATTCAGGCTGAAACACAACAGCATATGGAATAAATCAAGGGGATGAATACTGTCACAAGGCAATGTATGAACACTTCATAAGATATGAAAACAATGTTCAGAATTACAGGACATTGGCTTTAAAACTGATTGCTTTATACTCTTCTAAACGCCAACCAAAAAGAATAGGACAAAATTGACTGAAGCATCCAATTAACTTTTCAAAGGAATCAAAATCCTCTTGTAGCCTCACTCTAGATTAGAACTAAAGTTATTTGTTTAATTCCACCATTTCCTTGTAGTCCTTCATTTTCTTCATTTCATGCACTCGTGTTATTTACACACTTACGTTTCTTTTGTCTTTATATGCCTCTATTTAGTAAGAAAATGCAGTTATTTTTGGGGATTTTCCTCTGTGACAATGTATTTTTTGTTGATTCAATGGCAGTTCTTATTTTGAACCGATTTCTAGGCCTTTTCTCCCGCTTCGGAAGCTGTCCTTATAATGTATATGGTCTCAACACTGAGTTATAGACTATAAAGTGTCTTTGGCTGTGCTAGTAAGTTCTATGTTTTCATCTATAAGTCTTTGCTAGGTAAAGCCCTGTCTTATCTTTCACTGGTCACCCCCAAAGCCAAATGCTCCTTTGGCCGCCTTTCCTTCCAGTTCTCTGCTGCCAATGACTGGAACGAATTGTAAAAATCACTGAAGCTGGAGACTCATATCTCCCTCTCTAACTAGTAAGCACCAGCTGTCAGAGCAGCTCACAGATCACTGCACCTGTATATAGCCCATCTGTACATAGCCCATCTGTAAATAGCCCATCCAACTACCTCATCCCCATACTGTTATTTTTTTTCTTCTCCTTTGCACCCTAGTATCTCTACTTGCACATTCATCTTCTGCACATCTATCACTCCAGCGTTTAATTGCTATATTGTAATTATTTTGCCACTATGGCCTATTTATTGCCTTAACTCCCTTATCTTACCTCATTTGCACACACTGTTTATTGATTTTTCTATTGTGTTATTGACTGTATGTTTGTTTATTCCATGTGTAACTCTGTGTTGTTGTTTGTGTTGCACTGCTTTGCTTTAGCTTGGCCAGGTCGCAGTTGTAAATGAGAACTTGTTCTCAACTGGCCTAACTGGTTAAATAAAGGTGAAATAAAAAATATGTTATAATTGTTTTACTTCCATTACACATTTTTGACATTTAACAAACTAAACATTAACATTATAAAAACCCAAACCGGTCCGTGGATGAATTACCGGTGTCGCCTACTAGGTACATAGTAAATTAAAAATATAGTTTACACGATTTACCGCCCAGCCCTAAATTGGGATTGGAGGTGGATGCGCTTGCAAAGCAGGTGCTATACGACGTCACGTCGATTTTCTGTGCCCCAGCAGTCCAAATGTGGGAATTCGATTAATGCCCTGGAACCGAGTTTGTTTGTTTACGTTTTGGAACGAGACTACCTCCCAGGCGTGAGCCAGGTCCCCCATTTTGGCCGACAGCGAAGTGGGCTCAAAATAAAAGTGATGTAGGTTAAGCAGATGGAGAAGGCTTAATGAGCATGATTCTGTTTTCACATGCAAAAGTAGTTTATTTTGTTGTTGTTGCATAAACGCGTTTGATAAAAAGGCTTTATCTGCCTTTCCACATAAAACACATTTGAAAATTCCAACATATATTTTATGGAAAATATATTTATGTTTTTGAACTATGTATGCTGCCTTCTTGACAACAAGACCGAGCGGCACAGATTACTGATCGATTTGAGAAGGTCGCTCCTCCCTCCCCGCTTTTGCCAATTTATGTCACGGGCCATAGCCCGGTGCAATTAGGTTTAATCGAACTCTCTCAATGTTTGGGGGTAGAAAGGTAGGCCTATATAAAGGTATGAGTTCGCACTCGTTTCCCTCTGTAAACTAACATCACTGTTTGGACGGGTTAGAGAGGGCTACCAGTACTTTATTTGGTGTTTGGATAGCAAGCGTCGGGATTTGCAGCAACAGCATTTTCAACACACACAACCAGCCACGAGGTTAGTCAGCTGTTTTCTAAACGTGGCACTTGTTTTTTGTCAAGAATGACGACACGGGTTTTCAATGTATGTTTACACATTTTTCAAGAACTCCATACTAGTTGTATAATGAATGGTTAAGAAATGCAGTATTCGAGTTGCTGTTCATTCTTATAATTTTGGTTTGGGATGTGTTTGGGGCGTCTGTGCTCTGTAGAGAGAGTAGGCTTTTGAAGAAGAGATGCGGGCACGGCGGGTCTGAAGAATGTGATACGGATTAAGATGGAAGCGTTTAATAAGATTACATAATGAACATCCACGCCTGATTCCCAAACAACGTTTAAAAAAATACACAACTTTAAGCATGAGATGAATCCCGTCGGCGACACTAAATGCGCACACATTGGGTATGTGTTTGGGAATAATTTGAAATAATAACAATTGTTTTAATGATTTGTTTAACGTTGTCGCGTGCTATGTGATTTCTATCTTCTGTTTCCCGTTTCTCTAATTAATAAAATCCATCAACACCGTACGTAATCACACCGATTGTGCAATGGCCAAAAATGCACTATCACCGGTTTGGCAATCACCCAGAGGCGGTTGAGGCTAGCGCGTTACTAGAACATTCGCACATTTATGGAAACTCATAGTGGGGGGAGACATCCTTTCTGCTAGAAATTAAATTGGCCCATTAAAGCAACACATTTCATGGCCAACATTTTCATCCTATGGACACCAGTCATGACCATTACCTGTTCTGTCTTGAACCCCCTCCAGCGAGGATTTGAACATGGTGCAGCTGTCTCCATCCCCAGCCCGGGATGCGTCTCCTTCACCTGAGTGCTCCGAGAAGGGGAGGCAGGGGAGCCCGAAGGCAGGTAGCCCCAAGATGGGCTCCCATGGTGGGCTGAGTCCTCTCCAGCTAGCACTGGGAACCTCCATCCCCAACTACCAGGGCTACGAGAGTTACATCGAGGACGGCCTCATCTGCCTCAAGCACAAGATCCGCAACCTGGAGAAAAAGAAGGTAGGATGGAGGACTTGACAAGATTAGGTGTTTGGTGGGTGTTTGAGTAGGAGGAGAAGTTACCGTTCCTTTCAGTGTTTCCTGCGTGTTACCGTAAGTGTTTGTATCCACAGATTAAATTGGAAGACTACAGGAAGCGTTTGAAACACGGGGAATCACTCAATCAAGACCAGATAGTAAGAACAGGATTTCCAACTGTGGTAATAAAAGCAGTACACTTCTTTCAACCAGACGATTGAGATGTTGCCTTGTCTTTTGAACTCTCATCTGTCAGGATGCAGTGGAGAAGTATGACGAAGTGATCCACAACCTGCAGTTTGCCCAGGAGCTGCACAAGACCCTGGGGGGCCTAACACAGGAAGTAAGGATCTCTGTTAGCCAATCTTATCATAGTGCTGCTGTGTGTATGATTGGGGGTGGGCAGAGCAGCTCCGCATGCTTTCTTTTTGGTAGACCGTGTGTAATTTCTTATGCGTAGTCTGAATAACGCTTCTCCGTTCATTTAGAGCGTCTGAGAATAGGTCGATGAGGGTAGAAAGGGTATGACGTATTGGATTGGAGTCCAGCCTCGTCAATGGATTGTATACTGGAGGCTACAGCCCATTGCAGAGCTGAGTTGGGAGTTAGAACACTGCTGTTCCATTCGGCTGCTTGAATGCCTTGATTGCTTTCGTGGTTAGTTTTGACTTTCCCTGCTTCTAAGTACATGGTCAGATAGTGTCAGTAATGTAGAACTATTATCTGGTCAACAGATCACCTTTTTTGGGGGGGGTCCAGATTCATGATGAATCATCTTGTAATTTTGCAAGACAACATAATGAACTTCATCTTGCACCCATCCAGACATTTGAAATCCACAACAGCCAGTCGATTGGCCTAGGTCTATTGATTAGGTGTAGGAGTTTTTTGGGGATTGGTCCATAGAATCTATCTAACCATCCCCCTTTAGCTGCTAAAGGCCCAGAAGAAGGCGTTGAGGAAGGAGCAGATGGCCAAGCAGGAGGTAGAGAAGAGGAGGCTGTGTGTAGTGCTGCAGGTTAAGTTCCTCCTGCAGACCCTGCTGCAGCACGAGCACATCAGGAAGGACCTCCTCTCTGCCCGCAACCCCCAGCTCCAGGTTACAGAGCTACAAAGCCTGCTTGAGCTCGCTGAACTACTGGGGGTGAAGAGGGACAACAATGTGAGGTACTGGGGAATAGATGTGCACCACACACACATTCTGTTGGACTTGAGGGACAACAGCATAAGTTACTATGAAACGCAATCTCACACGTCTGTGTTGATTGAAGACTAGTCTGATCCCCTTCTACTGTGTCCCAGTTTGGAGGAGCAGATGGAGAGCGCAGCCCTGGTCTACCTGGACCTGCTGGAGGGGACTAATAAAGCTGTAGCCGGAACCACCTGTGAGTTTAAACACTACCTGTCCTGTACCTTTTTTACACACCTGCACAGATACTCTATTTACTATAACTGGTATCCTCAACTTTATCTGCCATTTGCTGAACTACTTTAGCTGCCGTGTTTAAAATGCATGCCTTTACATGTTTCCAGACAAGGTCCTGAAGGCCAAGTTGGCGAAGCTGATGGATTGCGGATACTTTGATTGTGTACCGCCGCCTCCGAGCAAGAGTCCCAAGGAAGTGGAGGATCCCATGACCAAGAAGACGGTGTCTGAAACAGCCAGCCTCTCTAGTAAGTCTACAACAGTGCAATGATTCTTATTGAAAAGCCACTTATCAGACTGGGTGTAGAACAATGAATGTATACAACATTTTGTCATTTAGCTGGGTGTTATTTTGCCTTGCAGCCCTAATGATGTCAAACAAAAAAGACGTGCCTAGCAGAGAGGTAAGAACCGCTAACATTTCCTGCGAGTTGTGTGCCACTACTTTTTCAACGTTCAACCAGCGGTCTCCTTAAGCTATTTACCTGAATGCACTGTGGATATTGTACTGTTGTGGTGATAGTCTGTGGGTGATGCCAGTTTCTTAACAGACACTACCTGCCTGACACAGACCCCAATGGGTGTCGAGACACTCCCGTTACTCCGAACTGGAAGGCTGAGTTCCAGGCCATGAAGGAACAGGAGCCTCCGGACTCGTGGGATATGGAGTCTGACTCCACTCAGCCTGTAATCCAGAAACCATGGAGAGGGGCGGCTGTGTTCATCTCCAAAGTGCCGGTTACTACCAAGAAAGAAAATGCTGAACCCAAACAGGTGAGATATTCTTATACCTGAACTCTCAGGGCAGTTGGAACTTGAGACTAGTTGTGACCTCTAATGGGGCAAGATTGGGCTAGCTGATCATTCATGCAACTCAATGACTCTGTTTCCCCAGAGAAGAGCAAAGTCTAAAAGGGAGCGGGACACCACAGCTGTGAGTAGACTCTTGAATCTCTTAGGTTTGATGGACCTGTCCATACTACTCCATCACATTGTAATTTCCATCAGGCACTTTGTGTGGACACCCCTGTGGAGGTGTTCAACTCCCAGTCTTCCTTGCCCAAGGACCCCATCCTGCCCAAGGACCCCATCTTGCGCAAGCAGCAGCTGGAGGACCTGATGACCAAGATCAGAGGCTCCTTCAGCTTCATGCAGGTACAGTACTGCTCAAAGATCACTTCCAGGTGAAAAGTCATGGATCATTTCCAATGTTCCACCTGGGTCGGGTTTAACACGGGGCACTGCGCGAAAAATAAAAGTTCCTTATTGGTTAAGTCCATGTAGTCCCTCAATGTTGAAGTCTGTTTTGTTGGGTGTCTAATAAATAATAATAATAATAATGCTGGATTAAACCCTGTCTCCAGGATTCTCTTCTGGATGGAGAAGGATCGCCCACTAACGGCCATCCTAGACTGGGCCGGCATGCCTCTGGATCCCCCTCTCCACTCGGTAGCCTACCACAACAAAGTTGGTATTTAAGTGGCTGACTTCTAGCAGAACAGTCAATACTTAACAGATGGTTTACCTCTTAATCTCAACAGTACAGAGAGAGTCAAGGAGAAGCCCAGTGGACCATCTCCCCAAAACATTGCATGTAAGATCTGGAGATGTGTGCAATGGCACCCTATTCCAGTACACAAAGTTTGACCAGGGCTCAGTTATTTAAGCTTTTGACTGTTGGAGTAAGTATTTTAAGATTAATATTTTTGTCCTCAGTCCACTCCATTGCCTTCTAAACTCCTCCCTGTTGATGACGAACCCAATATGACCAATGGAGACGGGGGTTGTCTACAGAGCTGTGACCTGGACCTGACTACAGAGGACCTGACTCACGTCATAGCCATTGTAAGAACTCTCCTATCTGTTAAATGAGACCCATTAAAACAATGACATTTTCTTCTTTGAGATCCACAATTGTTATGAAGCCTTTTATAAAGCGCAATGGTTGTCCTCTCCAGGATCCATGTCTGCTGCTGTCTGAGAGTGAGACTGCCTGCCCCTCTCCTACAGCTCCTCCTCCCTTCTACCGTAGGGAGTCCTCCATCTCCATCACCCTGGACGAGAAGACCTCTGCTCGGGTAAAACGACTCATTCCTTTAACATCAGCAGCAAGTCTAAAGTGCTTACTATTCTGATTTTGTTTAAGTCTCCCTTGACAGTGTTCCCTATCTGTACCCAGACTCCCATCTCTGAATCTGGGAAGCAATCCCCCTGTAACGGGGTGGTGCCTCCTTGTACACCAACCCCCACCCAGGGGCAGCTGTTTTCTACCCCTCCCAGCAGACGTACACTCAGCATGGCCCCCTCTGTTCCCTTCCAGACCATGCATTCGGTAAGTCTACCCTACCATACTTTTAACGTGTTCATAGAATGGGCAACAGGCTTTAGTCTGAATACCCATAAAATACACTCCCAGGTAGTCTTTGAGGGACATTTTAGTATGAGTCTTGGGTCTGTTTTGTCTCTGAAGGTATTCAAGGTGAATGCCCCCTTACTTCCGACTGGAGACTTTAAATCTGATATTATCCCCTATTCGGACTCCGGCAACGACCTGTGCTATGTCACCACCAGCACCCAGACCCCACCGGATTTTGCTCCCCTGGAGGACGAACACCTACAGTCGGGTATGCCAGAGTTGTGTTCATTAGGGCAGGGAATCGAAAAAGTTTTGTAACGAAAACTCAAATTCGTTTATTGGGCAAGTCAGCAGCATACCACCCTGCATACCACTGCTGGCTTGCTTCTGAAGCTAAGCTGGGTTGGTCCTGGTCAATTCCTGTATGGGAGACCAGATGCTGCTGGAAGTGGTGTTGGAGGGCCAGTAGGAGGCACTCTTTCCTCTGGTTTAAAAAAAATATCCCAATGCCCCAGGGCAGTGATTGGGGACACTGCCCTGTGTAGGGTGCTGCCGTCTTTCGGATGGGACGTTAAACGGGTGTCCTGACTGAGGTCATTAAAGATCCCATGGCACTTATCGTAAGAGTTGGGGTGTTAACCCCGGTGTCTTGGCTAAATTCCTGATCTGGCCCTCAAACCATCATGGTCACCTAATAATCCCCAGGTTACAATTGGCTCATTCATCCCTCTCCCCTGTAACTATTCCCCAGGTCGTTGCTGTAAATGAGAATGCGTTATCAGCCAACTTACCTGGTAAAATAACGGCTAAATAAAAAGACCAGGGGTGTATTCAATACGCATGAAATATGTTTCTATTGGACTTTGTTGGGTCCCTCCCTGTTCTTATATTGGTAAACGGTTTCCAAGACGTAATGAATACACCCCTTGTTTGTCTGTTCTCTTCTTAATGAATATGACCAAATCTACTCTTATTTCTCTCCCTTGGGCAGTGAACCAGTCTGAATGTCTGGTGGGTAGTGGTGGGCAGATCTTCCTGTCCCCTAGCCAATCAGGTGGCACCATGGGCCGTTCTGACCAATCATACTACAGAGGATCTGTTAGAGGTATTGCACGTGGTGGCAAGGGGCTGGCACACTCCTACTTTCGCTCTTCTGGTGGGCACAGAGGTATTTATCCTCTTGTCTTCTCCCATCCCTCAATCCCGTCTTTCATCCTTTCACTCTATCTTCTGCGTATGCATGTCTGCTACTGATTCAGATTGAGCTTCTAAACCTTAATGGATTGGATCAAGTAAACTCTGTTCCCTCACAACAGTTTCCACATGACCTTCTCTTAATATTACGAGGTTTTGAGTTAGCCTTCACAACCCAATTTGTATCTGTCCCCTTCCCCTTGGGTTTGATGGGTTTCTGGCTGGTCTGTTCTACCCAGGAGGAAGCTTCATCCCCCAGGCTCACCTGTACAGCGCTCGGGTAAGACACTGCTTCCCGACTCTGTGCGCACAATCTGATATTGTATGTACATTAGTATAGATTGCTGAAGTGATATGTTGAGGTTTTGACTTGTGTAATGGTGTTCTTCACCATTAGGACACTGGCTACCAGCACAACTACAGGCGTGGTGGAGGCAATGCAGGACAAAGGCACAATAATAGTGGTAAGTTCACGTCATTCTTCTGGCTTGATAGGTTGGGTATTTTGGAGCTTAGGTAACTGGCTTTTGATTGGTCCTCTGCAACAGGTTGGAGTGACTCCTCCCAGGTGAGCAGCCCAGACCGGGAGGGCAACTACTCCCTGGTGGACTCCGCCCACGGCGACTCGCTGCAGGGTGTTGGCATGGACCTCACCCCCCAGGTGACCCCTCATGCCCCCCACACCCTGATGCACGTACCCATGTACCCGCTCCCCCAGCATCCCCAGCCCCTCCGCGTGGCCTTCACAGCAGCCCGCACAGCCAACTACACCCCGGGCACCCTGGACCAGCCCATCACCTTTGACCAGCTCCACAGCAACCTGGGCGAGATGTTCAACACCAACATGGGTCGTTTCATCTGCCCAGCCAACGGCACCTACGTCTTCCTCTTCCACATCCTCAAGCTGGCGGTCAACGTGCCACTCTACGTCAACCTGATGCGCAACGACGAGGTGATGGTGTCTGCGTATGCCAACGACGGGGCTCCGGACCACGAGACGGCCAGCAACCACTCCATCCTGCAGCTGTACCAGGGAGACCAGGTGTGGCTGCGGCTGCACCGCGGATCCATCTATGGCAGCAGCTGGAAGTACAGCACATTCTCTGGCTTCCTGCTCTACCAGGACTGAGCTATTGTGGCGTCTTGAGCCAACATGGAGGATACAGGTGGAGGAGAGACTATTGCTTTGCACTTAAAAGGAGAAACTGACATTTTCCATTTTATGTGGCAGACTGCATATCCACCCAGTGCTGGGTTCATTGCCTACCCCAGTCCTAGATTGTATGGGGTGTGTTCAATGTTCAAACCTTTCAGGATCACCCTTTTGTTTACCCTATAAATTGCAACCACCAACTTCTAGGTCACTAAGGGGTTGAGGGGAAGAATTCCTGGTTTGACCTTTCATGACCCATAGTGTGAGCATTTTCCCATAAACGTGGTTTTTGGTTGTGGTGCTTAGAGACCGACACTCCATTTTCTGACAAACTGTTAGATTGTGAATAGTTACACATTCACTCAGAAAGCTGCCTCTACTATACACTGCTGCTGCTGCATTCGGTGTCACAATTTTAGTTCTAGTAGCAGGTCCGCTTTAGTTACAATGTGTCAGGTCTCTAAGACCTTAAATGAAAAGTTATGAATTATTTTCTTTGTTTCTGAATGACTGGGTAAATTCATTGAATGGCTAATGTATGGTTGGTGAAATATGAATTATAATGGACTGTACTTGACAATGCTAAGCACTTTAAATGCATTCTGTGCTGCCTTGCTGTGTGGGGTGATCGGGGTAAAATGGTTCGGGGTGTCTGATTCTGAACACTAAAGGCCATATTGTCTATGGAGATGTGATCCTTATGTGCCTGAATAAAACAATGTTTCAGCAGTTTAAGTTGCCTTCTGTTTTTGCATGGCACTACCTCTTCACTTGTAGTGGTTGGTCCATCCATTTAGTTAGCAGTAGGCTATGGCATTGTATCTCACTATAAATGCATTTTAGATGCTGTACAGTTCTGCATCTTAATGTACAGTCCATGCGGAAAGGAGTGAATTAGTTTTTCCAAAGGATATGTCATCTCTGTATGGTTTGAAATGTCACTTCACAGTAGCATCTCAGCCTACAGATCACAGTGAATTTATTACTGTCTGAGTAGTTGGCTATTCCTACAGGTATAATTACACTTAAATGTAAAATATTAGGCTAGTGACAGAAGGATACTAGCAAATGGTAAGAAATACCGCACGTGTGTAACGTCACTAGCATATCCCATGCTTTGAACTCTTTCAGTACAGCAGAGAAAGAGGCCAAGTGACCAAGACAACTGGTCCCAAAATCTGTCTTCTGCAACATGAATTTCTAAAAATGTTATGCTCACCAAGCAACAAGTTATTGTATGGCGGTCAATGAGTGTCAAATGTTGAGTGTGCCTGTTCACACACATCTGCCCTCTCATTGGCTAGACTGGTCCCATGTGATCTTGCCGCCTCTCAACTGCCTTCCCTTTATGACACTTTCTGTTAGAGTGGCCACTTTGAGTATCTGGTTAATGGATCATCTGTCTTTCAGTGCATTTATATGGTGTTGAGTACATTGTATTTAATACTAAATCACATTTTATAGGGTATGAATAATGTGATGCACTTCTACTTGAGAATAATGCATCTCAAATGTTGGTGTTTCCCTGCTCAGATAAAAGTTGCATTCCAGACTAAGGAAATTACCTCTAACATTTTTGGCAGTTAAATATAACAAAACATAAAATGCAATTGTTAACAAATTTGTTCACTAGCATGATCACTGTACTTTTAGTTTATGGTTTGCCATTAGCCAATCGGTGTTTCTCAACGAGTTCAAAGCACATGAATGCATCCAACTGGTAGTTACCGCCTTCCCACTTGGTTAGAAACGCTGCATAACATATAGGTGGCGTTCCCCTGCTTAGAGGTTGCATGCATCAAACAATGGTTGCACGCCACGTCATCGACTGTGCTATCGACGGACAGATTGCTGTAACGTGGTTACCTGATACGTAAAATACCTATCCAGGTGTTGTAAGATCTGGCATGCGTCAGCAACATCTGGGCAGAGGAACTTGCCCAAAATGTGGCATGCTGATACATAAAATACCTATCCAGGGATTGAAAAATCTGCCAGTCGTCAGCAAAGTCTAAGCAGAGAATTAGTTAAGTAACATGTCTGATCTGCAGAATATGCTTATATAATTGAACTGTTGATCTCGTTAATCGAATGTCTCCCTTCGGATTCTGGTGTTGGCAGCTGCACTTCCTCATATGGGCCTCAGTCACAAGTCCCTGTTGCTATACAGAATATCAGAAAGAGAATAGGACAAAGGAGGTCAGAAGGGAACATTGTTTCCATAGGTGAATATGTATCTAATATAAACCATGTGAAGGGATGGTGTGAGTAATGGGGAACCAATCACTTGTCTCCACAATGTCTGTGCGTCAGTCTCTCCTTGGGCCTTGGGGGAGATTATCCTCTCCCCTTGTTTCTTTTTTTAGCAAGGTGGAGACTAAGTAATGAAAAATGTCCTTTTGTGTTCTTAGTACTGAACAAAACAACAAGTTCTTTATACTGGAGGCCAAGTCCTGGCACAGGATGTGTGGGGTTGGTGTTTGGCACTATCTGAGGTTGCACCTACAGTGGGGGAAAAAAGGGATTTAGTCAGCCACCAATTGTGCAAGTTCTCCCACTTAAAAAGATGAGAGAGGCCTGTAATTTTCATCATAGGTACACTTCAACTATGACAGACAAAATGAGGGGAAAAAATCCAGAAAATCACATTGTAGGATTTTTTATGAATTTATTTGCAAATTGTGGTGGAAAATAAGTATTTGGTCAATAACAAATGTTTATCTCAATACTTTGTTATATACCCTTTGTTGGCAATGACAGAGGTCAAATGTTTTCTGTAAGTCTTCACAAGGTTTTCACACACTGTTGCTGGTATTTTGGCCCATTTTGTCCCTGCAGATTGACAGGGGCGGCCTATTCTGAGCTAAACTGACCAAGACTCACCTCAAACACAGAAAACCTCACAATTCTGCCCCAAAACAATGACAATTTCTCCTAACCAGTGGCATATGGACTTTTTACGTGATTGCTGATGCCGCCCTTTGATAGGCAGTGCCCACTTTGTCAAAGGCAGGGGAGCCAAACATCGCGCTCTGGGTACTCGTTGCGGCGGGCCAGGCGCCTGCAGGCTGACTTTGGTCATCAGTTGAACTGTGTTTCCTCCAACACATTGGTGTGGCTGGCTTCCGGGTTAAGCGGGCGGGGGTTAAAAGAGCGAGCATGACTCGACCTTCGCCTCTCCCGACCTTGTTGGGGAGTTGCGATCGCAATTGGATGTCACAAAATTGGGGAGATTGTGGGAGCTGTGCTGTTAGATTTCAGTGCAGCCTTTTGATATTATTGACCACGTGTTAAAAAAAACGTATGGCTTTTCAACCTCTGCCATATCATGGATTCAGATGTTATTAAACATGTCAAGTGTGGTGTGCCCTCTACTCTTCTATTTTTACTAATGATCTGGCATTAAACAAAGCCTGTGTGTCTATGTACACTGATGATTCAATCCTATATGCTCAACTTGACTTGCCTAGTTAAATAAAAGGTTACACATCCACAGCTAGTGAAATCACTGCAACCCTAAACAAAGCGTTTTAGTCCGTTTTAGAATGGGTGACCAGTAATCAACTAGTCTGGAACATCTAAGAGCATTGTATTTGGTACAAATCATTCCCTAAATTCTAGACCTCATTGAATCTGATCATTAATAAACTGTCATGGTCAAAACATATTGATTCAATGGCTGTAAAGATGGGGAGAGGTCTGTCTGTGATTATAGATGCTCTTCTTTTATGACACCACACTCCACAAAGCAAGTCCTTGCAGGATCTAATTGAATCTTATCTTGATTATTGCCCAGTTATATGGTCAGAGGCACGTTTTGCTCTTCAGTGTAATCAGAGGGTTAATATCAATACTATGCATGCCAGTCTCTCTTGGCTAAAGGTAGAGTAGACATTGACTGCATCACTTTTCTTTCAATTGGGAGTGTTATATTCAAAATTGTTCGCATAGTCAACTTACACACAGGTCTGACACACACTTACCCCACCAGACATGCCACCAAATTCAAGAAAACGTACAGTATTATATAGAGCCATCATTGCAAGGAACTCCGTTTCATCTCAGAAGTGGGCAGCAAATCTGTTTTTTTTAAAACAGATAAAGCAACACCAAATTACACAATACTGCTCCCCTATTTGACTTAGATATTTAGTGTGTATACGCTGATATGTAGGCTGTGTGACGTTTTAAATGTATGTACACTGGGTCACAAATGTGTTTTACATCCCTGTTATTGAGCATTTCCCATGATAATCCATCCACCTGACAGGTGTGGCATATCAATAAAATGATTAAACAGCATGATCAATACACAGGTGCAGCTGTGTCATTTCTTAACCATACATCATTAAACAGTTACACCTGTGTACATATATCGCTTCCAACGCCGTTTTAGGGGGTTTGGCAGTACATCCAACCCGACTCACAACTGCAGACCACGTGTATGGCGTAGAGTGGGAAAGTGGTTTGCTGATGTCAACGTAGTGAACAGTGTCCCATGGTCGCGGTGGTATTATGGTATGGGCAGGCATAAACTACGGACAACAAACACAATTGCATTTAATCGATGACAGTGTTACTGCACAGACATACCGTGACGAATTCCTGAGGCCCGTTGTCGTGCCATTCTTCCGCTGTAATCTCCTCACGTTTCAGCATGCTAATGCACTGCTCCATGTCGTAAGGATCTGTACACAATTCCTGGAGGCAGTTCTTCCATGGCCTGCATACTCGCCAGGCAGGTCACCTATCGAGTATGGTACGTACAGGTTGTGTACATTACAACCAGAAACACAATGACTATGATTATATGCTGTTATGCTAAAGTGTAATAGTAACCCCCCCCCCCACCATTCTGTTTTACAGGCATGTAAATATCGGTTCCCTAAGGACCACGCTGTCAACTGTTTTAATGTATTTTAATGTTATGGACTCTTGAAAGTTGAGTCTGTATACACCAACAGTCCCATTGAGGACTAAAATATCCTAATAAAATGTTTTGTGAAGGCTACCAATGTTATTTTCGATCAACTTTATTTGTACTAAATACATTATAGTACTACTTGCTCAAATGGCCTCACTAAAAGTATAGTGAGTGTGGCCTACTTATAAGTAGGGCTGAGCATTGACTGGAAGTTCAACGTTAAATTGCATTAAATTCTACTTTTGAGTCAGGAAAGTTCTCTCGAACTCTACATGTCAGAATAGAATGTTGAATAAAGGCTGAGAATGATGCAGGGGAAACATAAAATAAATGTGCAGTTCTATAGCTCATCTCATGCTGTTCTACACATTTTGCGTTTACAGAACTTAGCACTTTTAAAGCTGAAAACTACGTGTTGACTGAGGGCACAGGATTGTTTGCTAAATGCAGACCAGCCAACTACGCATTGGCAGTGACACGCATTTGACCCTCTTCTCACGCACTCGCCTTATCTCACGCTTTGAAAAGTACTACTTTTATTTAACTAATTCGTCCATTTTATAAAGTCGGCGCGTAAACTTTTCTTCTGCACGCCAATCTTTTTTAAATCTGAGCCTGCAATTTATCACGTGCGTAACCTCATCATTTTCCTGTCTTGCCACAGCACTGTGAACCACGGCACATTGAAGCATGTGATTGGTCTAGTTAAGTAAGGGATTGGATGCATGTTTTAAAGAAGTGCCTCTCAATATTGGAGATCAAGAACGTTATCTGCTCAGTTGATAAAACTGTGAAAATAATCTCTATGTACAATATTGTCAATAAAGTTAGGTTGTTACTCCCGTCCCTATTGCATGTCCTAAAGTCGATTTCGTGATTGGCATTTAGGCTGTGACAACGAAAAGGCAGCAGACAGACCTACAGTAAGCAGGAACGTTTGGGAGGGTGCCCTGATTTGTAGCTATGTACATTTTGTCTTTGTGCTCTGGGAAGGAAGTCAGCAGGAACTAAATTAATTCCAAACTCGACTAAACGAGAGCTCTGAATACCTCAAATTCACCATGCAGATTGATGAGTGAGAAACTACCTGGATTTATGGATCATCAAAGAGTGACGCATTATGGGCAGACTAATACACAAAGCCTACAGCAAGGTACTGCAGTCTCTGTGGATAGTATGCATCCCCTTCCCCTCAAGAATGGTCTACCATCTAGCCAGTTATGCAGGGTTAAATCATTCTGTGGCCACCAGACAGATTTTGACAGCAATGCTAAAAAAAATAACAGCTAAATTCAAAATGAGGCTACAAGGACAAAACTCTTGATGCTGCAATGACAAATATCTCAAACTAAGAATGACTTAAAACTTGGAAGAAAAACAACGCTTCGGTCTTTTGCACTGAGTACACCAAGGGTTCAGAGAAAGTGAAAGCAAATCCTGAAAAAGCACTGGCATATTCTGCAATCAGACAAAATCGCACACCTTTTCAAGGAACCCCCACTGGTGGTCTAGAAGCATGGTCGCAATATTGGAGATAACTTGGTGAGATCTGACAAGCCCACTCAGGCACTCTTGACACCAAATGGGAACGACACATGCTGTTCATGCGCACAGTGCCACAGCACAATTAAAAACATCCTTCAGACAACCACATACAGGTTGAAAAATCCCTGTTAGGGGTATCATCTCATGCAAGACGAAGGGAGTAATCGATCATCACCTCTTCATGTGGAAAAGCCTACGTAGGACAAGTGAAAATGCAGTTAAAACAACGCATAGCTGAACACCACCTCAATCAGGTGTAAAAACATTGACTATCCAGTAGCAGCTCACTTTGTTGAAGCTAACCATCCCATCCTCAAATACACAGGCATTGAGCATGTTGCTCTACCAAGGAGAGGTAACATGGAGATCCTACTACTACAGAGGGAGGCTCACTGAATATCTAAAAACATTGACCCCTAGTGGTCTGAATATTGACTTTGATCTCATGGCCTTAAGAACAATTCTTTATTTTATGAACAAGTCTTATAAATGTATATATTCTTTCTACAACCTATTAGCGTACACCTAATATTTTTCCTCTGTTGATGATGCTTATTATACATTAAGGTTGAACCAAAATATGACATGTAACAAATGAAATGCAAAACAAATATGTGAAATTGAATTAATCGATGTGTATGTTGATGCTAATATTATGTAGAATATTCAATTCTGTTTCTATATGATAATAGCCTAATATATTTAATATGCCATAAACTATTTTTTTTAAAGTTTCACTAATTCATTCTAATTAACTTAATCATTATGACACACCCCTCACTATTGTCATTGGTTGCACTAATTGCACTGTTTGTCTACATAACCTGGTTCAAGTACTCATGACATTACCCTGTAGAAGGCACAGTGATGCCGAAACGTTGGTAAATACTAAATTATTATAATTATATAAATACCTGGGAGTTTATATATGGAGTGTGCGACTCTCCTTATTTTGATAGTTTATTCGCCTTTAGTCAGCACCTCCACACAAACAAATTTTTCTGGGTGTGCGCCAGCTCATGTTTTTTGTTCTACCTATATCCCCCCACTAGAATCCCCATACATTAATGAAGACATCTTCTTTATCCTGGAGGGGGAAATCAATAATTACCAGGCCCAGGGACATGTACTAGTCTGTAGTGACCTAAATGCCAGAACCGGACAAGAACCTGACACCCACAGCACATGGGGACAAACACCTGCCTGTAGGTGACAGCATTACCCTCCCCCATATGCCCCCCTAGGCACAACTATGACAGCAAAAACGGGTCACAAACTCCGACAGCTCTGTCGCACGCTGGGTATGTACATAATCAATGGTAGGCTTCGAGGGGACACCCATGGTTGGTACACCTATAGCTCATCTCTTGGCAGTAGTACTGTAGAATACTTTATCACTGACCTCAATCCAGAGTCTCTGAGCGTTCACAGTCAGCCCACTGACACCCCTATCAGACCGCAGCAAAATCACAGTCTACTTGAACAGAGCAATACTCAGTCATGAGGCATCAAAGCCAAAGGAACTGAATAATATTAAGAAATGCTATAGATGGAAGGAATGTAGTGTGGAAACCTACCAAAAAACGATTAGGCAGCAACAAATTCAGTCCCTTTTAGACAACTTCCTGGACAAGACGTTCCACTGTAATAGTGAAGGTGTAAACTTGGCATTAGAAAATGTAAACCGTATATTTGACCTCTCGGCATCCCTATCAAATCTAAACATTTCAAACAGAAAACTGAAGAAAATGAACAACAATGACAAATGGTTTGATGAAGAATGCAAAAACCTAAGAAAGAAATTGAGAAACCTATCTAACCAAAAACATAGAGACCCAGAAAACCTGAGTCCACGCCTTCACTGTGGTGAATCACTAAAACAATACAGAAATACACTACGGAAAAAGAAGCAACAGCATGTCAGAGATCTGCTCAATGTAATTGAAGAATCCATAGACTAACCACTTCTGGGAAAATTGGAAAACACTAACCAAACAACACAGAGATATCTATCCAAGTGGAGATGTATGGGTCAATATTTTTGGCCCTATAACAAACAGTAAAAATATACACATGATCAAATACAAATATTAGAATCAACTATTAAAGACTACTATTACTAGAACCCACTGGATTCTCCAATTACATTGAATGAACTACAGGACAAAATATAACCAACCCAAAAAGGCCTGTGGTGTTGATGGTATCCTCAATGAAATGATAAAATATACAGACAACAAATTCCAATTGACTATACTTAAACTCTTTAACGTCATCCTTAGCTCTGGCATCTTCCCCACTTATTGGAACATAGGACTGATCACCCCAATCCGCAAAAGTGGCGACAAATTTTGATCCCAATAACTACAGTGGGATATGCGTCAACAGCAACCTTGAGAAAATCCTCTGCATTATCATTAACAGCAGACTCGTACACTTCCTCAGTGAAAACAATGTACTGAGCAACTGTCAAATTGGCTTTTTACCAAATTACCATACGACAGACCACGTATTCACCCTGCACACCCTAATTGACAAACAAGCAAACAAACCAAAACAAAGGCAAAGTCTTCTCATGCTTTGTTGATTTCAAAAAAGCCTTTGACTCAATTTGGCATGAGGGTCTGCTATACAAATTGATGTAAAGTGGTGTTGGGGGAAAAACATAAGACATTATAAAATCCATGTACACAAACAAGTGTAAAATTGGCAAAAATCACACACATTTCTTTCCAAAGGGCCGTGGGGTGAGACAGGAATGCAGCTTAAGCCCCACCCTCTTTAACATATATATCAGCAAATTGGCGAGGACACTAGCACAGTCTCCAGTAGGTGGCCTCACGCTACTAGAATCTGAAGTCAAATGTCTACTATTTGCTGATGATCTGGTGCTTCTGTCTCCAACCCAGGAGGGCCTACAGCAGCACCTAGATCTTCTGCACAGATTCTGCCAGACCTGGGCCCTGACAGTAAATCTCAGTAAGACAAAATAATGGTGTTCCCAAAAAGGTCCAGTCGCCAGGGCCCCAAAGATAAATTCCATCTAGACACCGTTGCCCTAGAGCAAACAAAAAACTATACAGTACATACCTTGGCCTAAACATCAGCGCCACAGGTAACTTCCACAAAGCTGTCAACGAGCTGAGAGACAAGGCAAGAAGGGCATTCTATGCCATCAAAAAGGAACATAAAATTCGACATACCAATTAGGATTTGGCTAAAAATACTTGAATCAGTTATAGAACCGAATGGCCTTTTTATGGTTGTAAGGTCTGGAGAAGAGTCCCCTAAGCAAGCTGGTCCTGGGGCTCTGTTCACAAACAGACCTTACATTGCCCCAGGACAGCAAAAAAAATAGACCCAACCAAATCATGAGAAAACAAAAAGATTATTACTTGACACATTGGAAAGAATTAACAAAGAAACAGCAAACTTGAATGCTATTTGGCCCTAAACAGTGAGTACACAGCGGCAGAATACCTGACCACTGTGACTGACCCAAACCTAAAGAAAACTTTGACTATGTACAGACTCAGTGTGCATAGCCTTGCTATTGAGAGGCCGCTGTAGGCAGACCTGTCTCTCAAGAGAAGACAGGCTATGTGCACACTGCCCACAAAATGAGGTGGGAACTGAGCTGCACTTCCTAACCTCCTGCCAAATGTATGACCATACTAGAGACACATATTTCCCTCAGATAACACAGATCCACAAAGAATTTGAAAACAAACCCAATTTTGATAAACTCCTATATCTACTGGGTGAAATACCACAATGTGCCATCACAGCAGCAATATTTGTAACCTGTTGTCACAAGAAAAGGGCAACCAGTGAAGAACAAATATCATTGTAAATACAACCAATATTTATGTTTATGTAACAGTTTAGCTTCCGTCCCTCTCCTCGACCCTACCTGGGATCGAACCAGGGACCCTTTGCACACATTGACAACAGCCACCCTCAAAGCATCGTAACCCATCGCTCACAAAAGCCGCAGCCCTTGCAGAGCAAGGGGAACAACTACTTCAAGATCTCAGAGCAAGTGACGTCACCAATTGAAACGCTATTAGCGTGCACTCCGCTAACCATTTCACATCGGTTACACTCACCCCCCTTTTCCACAGCAACAAGTGATCCGGGTCACGGCACCAATGTAACAGTTTAGCTTTCATCCCTCTCCTCGCCCATACCTGGGCTTGAACCAGGGACCCTCTGCACACATCGACAACAGCCATCCTCGAAGTATCGTTACCCATCGTTCCACAAAATCCACAGCCCTTGCAGAGCAAGGGGAACAACTACTTCAAGGTCTCAGTGCAAGTGACATCACCGATTGAAACACTATTAGCGTGCACCCCACTAACTTGCTAGCCATTTCACATTGGTTACATTTACTTATTTTGTGCTTTAACTATTTGCACATCATTACCACACTGTATATAGACACATAATAACATTTCAAATGTCTTTATTATTTAGAAACTTCTGTAAGCGTAATGTTTGCTGTTAATTTTTATTGTTTATTTCACTTTTGTTTATTATCTACTCCACTTGCTTTGTCAATGTTAACATATGTTTCCCATGCCAATAAAGCCATTGCGTTGAATTGAAATTAACATTAAATTCTCTGGCAACAGCTCTGGTGGACAAATTTGTGCACAAAATTGGAGAGAAATAAGCTTTTTGTGCATATGGAACATTTCTGCAATCTTTTATTTCAGCTCATGAAACACAGGACCAACACTACATGTTGCGTTTAAATTTTTGTTTTGAATATTTTTTTCAGTCATTCGTGGGCAGTTTTGAATAAGAAATACAAATAAGCATTGGATATGAAATGCTCCAGGAATCAAATATCATTTTTGACTTTTTAGTATTGTGGACATGCTAGGCAACTCATAAACACATCATATTTTCTAGAGTAAGATGATTGCAAGAGTCTTCAACCAGTAGGCATAAACCACCTGAATATTGACATTCATTCGATTTCTCTTGAAGGTTTGGTGATTTTGAGAAATGAATTGTTATAACAAGAACATTTTTAAACACCCAGCACTTGGTAAACACAGATCAGGGGTTGCCAACCCTCCTGGAGAGCAAGCATGATTTTATTCCAGCCCTTTTTAAAGTGATAGTTCACCCAAATTACAAAATGTTTGTGTCCTTACCTTGAAAGCAGTCTATGGACAAGGAGACCCACTGCCATCAACCATTAAAATGTCCTGGCCAAAATCTTGGTGTAGTGGAGACACCTGTCATCCACCAAAAATGGCAAAGTAACAAGTGGTCCAGTTTTGAGTGTTCATTTCATGTTCAAAGCATTCTGAATACACCTGACCTGTGTTTTATTTCTTTTATTTTCCACCCTGGTCATAGGCCTAAGCCATGTCAACATACGTAGAATTGCAGGAAATTAGCTTTAAAATGGTAACGTTTCCCCCTCTCTAGGGGTTGTGCCAGGGGGCAAGGAACTTCACATAGCAAATCTCTCCAAGCTTTCTTCAAAAGTTGGCAGCTCTGCAAAATGAGCAAACAAAGTAGGCAGCAGCATATGTTTTAACGAGGCAAGTCAGTTCAGAACAAATTCTTATTGACAGCCTAGGAACAGTGGGTTAACTGCCTTGTTCAGGGGTAGAACAACAGATGTGTACCTTGTCAGCTAATGGATTCAATCCAGCAACTTTTTGGTTACTAGTCTGATGCTCTAACCACTAGGGTACCTACCGCAGCCATAGAAGCACAGTGACATGCCTCAATGCAGTCATATTTGTTTGTTATTGGGTGTGTGGCTTTCAGTTGGCTCTTTTTGGCAACACATCCTGTGAGTTAATTTGATCTGTCATATTTCATCAAATCGGACTAACTCAGTGCACTGCTTGCTATGAATTATATATGATGGTGTTTGCATGTTTATGTAAAAAGACTAATGGCCTGTTTGGAACACAGACAAGTAAAGAGCAGTTTTTGTTGTTGTTGCTCAATCTGATTTAGTGGGCCATGGCTCCCCAGTGGGCCCACCCTGGCCTACGCCTCTGGTTAAGAAACATAATATAAAATCTAAGGTTACCACAAATGATTGTGACAGAAAGGATATTTTCAGTCATGACCACTCCAGGTCTTAAGGTGGCAGTAAAAACTAATCTCTGCACTGTACATACCTATTACAGAGAGAAGAAGAAAGAAGGGCTATCGTAAATCGCCACTATTTACATTGCTTTGCGTCCACCGCCTGCTGATTGCCGGTAAAATGGGGCAGGGCTAGGGCAGTTCCGTAACGCTTTGCCGAATTTGGAGCAGTTCATAAATGTGATTGTGAAACATAGCAATTACCGCTCGATTAGACACTATGGATCCCAATCGGATAATTCAAGCACTGAAAGGGACGATAGATCCCAACCTTCGGATAGCGGCTGAAAACGAACTCAATCAGGTGGGTGAATGGCCAAAATAACTTTGTTGTTTTTGTTATTCGGGCAGCATGAACCCATTTCCAGAAAGGGTTGTCCGTGTTTATGATATGGATCGCAATAAGGCCATGTTTCGGGATCAATGATTTGTCGTTCTATAACTTATGTGCATCTCTCTGTTTATTTTGTAGTACACGAAACAGTAGTTTGACATTTAATGTAACTTCCGACACAAACTGTTGCACCGGAGAACAATAGAATTTTGAGGCAGTGTGCGCACACTGTGCAGCAGTCCAGAGATGTGGCTGTTCGTGAAACAATCTAGCTAGCAAGTGTCCGATTGGATTGTAATTGTAGACATCATGCGCGAGTTGAAACATTGTTAACAATTGCAGCAATTTCAGCCAGCGATAGTAAAAGTTTACAATTCTGATGGGATTTGACCGGTGAATTCGCCTGAATCGCTCTTTCATCCAAAACCAAATCTAAATGCATTAGACAAATGCATCTTGTCAAAGCATCTTAAAGGGTCAATCTGCAATTGCTATCATATGTACCTATTGATTCGTGAAGAATCTCCCGAGTTTAGTTCCACTCTCCCACCCCATCAGAATCCAAAATATAAACTTGTTTCACTCTGTTTGTAAACAAAGGGAAATGTCAACAAACTCTATAGCCTCGTGTTTATTTCATGGATGGTCAGGCCTTGCATCCATAGCTCTGTCTATGAATTTAAGAGTAGTTGATTTTCTTCAGCCACTTCCTCAGCTTTTTGCTGAATTAGGGGTGGACAGAACGCTGTGTTAGTTGAACGATGTGTGACATAAGACTTGTAGCATATGCAGGCCTAGGTCATGGTTGCATCACTGAGAATAACTACATCTGCAATAGGGCTGCACTGCCTTGACTTTACATAATGTCCACTTCAGTAGGTTTACACTAATCAGGACAAAAGATTGGTGTGTCTGTGTGAAATGCCTGTCAGTGATGCAACCAAGTGACATTAGGGGCATTTGCTGGAGACAGAATGCTGACTGTTCTGCAGCCGGTGAGCAGTTTTGACAGGCAGAGGAGGGATAGAGGGAGATGGTGAGGGAAAGAGAAAGCGTTCGGTACAAAATATCCCTCCTTTTTTAAATTGTTGGTTGCTGGTTATATCTTTGACAGACCATGGCTTGTTCTACTACCTTACATCTGATAACTGGTCTGGGAGCGAGCGAATAAGCTACATGCTTCACCTGTTGTGTATTTTCCTTGTTCTTCAGTTAGTACTGACCTCAACAAACAACCTGGGAATCCACCTCCTTACACTCCGCCGTGTCACCATAAAGATGTTTTGACCCCTGTGCTCACGGTGTGCTGTAGATGTCAAACTGACCGCTCAAGTGGTCAGGCGCTTGACTGTATGTGGTCCGATTTGGGTTGAGCTCATTTCAAGGCAGTCTTATCTTGTGTGTTCCAGTCGTACAAGATCATCAACTTCGCCCCCACTCTGCTCCAGATCATTGTGTCTGAACAGGTGGAGTTCCCTGTTCGCCAAGCAGGTAAGAACCCTGCCCCAGAACATGACATAAAGACCTGCATCTGGCTGTTTTTAAAACATCACTGGACCAATGCAACAGCTATAAACAATACTGATAATAGCCTCACTTTGGGCCGGTGTCCAGGACACAGATTGAGCCTCCTGGACAGAATGTCACTTTCAATGGAGATTCTTCATCAAGCTGGCGTTTTAGCTGCCACGTGAATGATTGAATTGTAAGGTAGAATTGTGTTGGTCTTGCCAGTCTGAGTGATGTATATCTCTGTGCGCCAGCGGCCATCTACCTAAAGAACATGGTGAGCCAGTACTGGCAGGACCGCGAGCCCTCTCTAGGGGAGGCGGTGTTCCCCTTCAACATCCACGAGAACGACCGCACGCAGATCAGAGACAACATCGTGGAGGGCATCATCCAGTGTCCCGAGTCCATCCGGTGGGTCCTGCTGTCCTAACCTCCTTTACCTTCCTTAACACACTCACCCTTACCTCTTAGCCTGATACTCATGGCAGGTGGTGCCGTGCTCCGGTCCCCTGCTCTGCTCTACCAAGAGCCTTTGAAATTGTGTCACTTGACTGTATAGGTAATCTGTGACTACAAGTGCCCAATGAAGAGCGATGGGAGGATCATTTAGTGATGGCATGTTAGAGAAAGAATACAATGCTGATGTATGTGTGTGTATTCCGTCTCCCAGGGCCCAGTTGACAGTGTGTTTGCGAGCCATCATAAAGCACGACTTCCCCGGGCGCTGGACAGCCATAGTGGATAAGATCGGCCTGTATCTGCAGTCTCAGAACAGTGGCAGCTGGTACGGCAGCCTCCTGGCCCTCTACCAGCTGGTCAAGACCTACGAGTGAGTCAACCACCTGAGGATCACTTACTAGTGATCAAGTCATAACGATGCTGTATTTTGAGACACCATTTTTTAGTCCGAGTTTAGTAGTTCAAGTGTATAAGCTGAGTGATATAAATGATTATTCCATTTACACTTTTCAGTCATTGCACCCAGCTTGTTGTCGATGATATCACATCTGCGTGCCGTCTCATGCTGATGTGCTGTGTGTGTCTGTCTGTGTCTATGTCTGTGTGTCAGGTATAAGAAGGCGGAGGAGAGGGATCCGCTGCTAGCAGCCATGCAGATCTTCCTGCCCCGTATACAGCAGCTCGTCACCCAGCTACTGCCTGACGGCACCATCTTCTCTGTCCTCATACAGAAACAGATCCTCAAGATCTTCCACGCACTCGTACAGGTGAGAGAAGGGACTGTGTGTGTGACTGACTGACTGTGCGCTCAAGTGTCTGTGACTAACAGCATGTGGCGTGCGTGTGCACGTTTGTGTGATACTAATACCAGTGTGTGTCTATTCTGCTCCTACAGTACTCCCTGCCTCTCCAGCTGATTAATAACACAGTCATTACCCATTGGATGGAGATCCTCAGAGCTGTTATGGACAGAGACGTCCCCCCAGTAAGGTTTATTTCATCCTTCATTGTGTAGACCTTCTGCAAATTCCTCTACCTATGTTTTTTTTATTGAAGGGGAGTAGCGAACCTCTGTTGTGTGTGTGGTTGCTAGGAGACGTTGGAAGTGGATGAGGATGACCGTCCTGACTTGGTGTGGTGGAAGAGTAAGAAGTGGGCCCTACACATCATCACCAGACTGTTCGAGAGGTGAGGGGACACGGGAGATGTATTTGTGTGTTGATGAATTTGGATGTATGTTGATGTGAATATGTTTGTGTGTTTGTGGATCGTAGCCTTTCTTTTCAGTCTAACCATGTTGTTCTATACTTGTGTGGCAGGTACGGAAGCCCCGGCAACGTGACAAAGGAGTACTTTGAGTTTGCAGACTTTTTCTTGAAGACGTACGCTGTAGGGATCCAACAGGTAAGAGTTTGTAACACTCTAAATATGACATCAAACATTGAATGTATATATGTCTGTTGTCCACATCTACCAATGTTGATGTATGTGTGTACATGAGCAGCGGTAGTCTTCTGTTAAGTCTGACCCCATACCATCTGATGTGACCTCGTCTCTGGGTGGTCTCCTTCAGGTCCTGTTGAAGGTGCTGGACCAACACCGACAGAAGCAGTATGTCACGCCTCACGTTCTCCAGAAATCTCTTAACTACCTGAACCAGGGCCTGTCTCACTCCCTCACCTGGAAACACATGAAGCCACACATGCAGGTGGGTCACACACACACACACACACACACACACACACACACACACACAAACACAAACACACACTTTCTCTGAACGACCTGAACCATGGCCTGTCTCACTCCCTCACCTGGAAACACATAAAGCCACACATGCAGGTGGATCATACAGGCACCACTACACCTGTATCCCTGTGACATGTAAATAATCATGGATTTGATTTATATATATATATATATATATATAGCACTTCTCCATCACAAATGTAGGATGTGTGTGAAATTACACCTTGTTATACCGTTGTTATGTTTGTTATAAGGTTGTGACATTACACTTTGGATTGAGTTACAGTATGTAACTTTGATCAATCTTCATGTCAGCATTTAAATCCACTGTTTTATATACTTAGTAATTGATCTAATCTGAATACTGCTATGCTTCTAAAAACTATGTTGCAATTCCACTTCTAGTAGTTAGTAGTTAACCTGAACGTGTGTGTACTGTGTGTTCCACAGACCATCAGCCAAGAGGTGATCTTCCCTCTAATGTGTTACAAAGACGAGGATGAGAAACTGTGGCAGGAGGATCCATACGAGTACATCCGCATGAAGTTCAGTGAGTACACACGTTCTGTAACTCAATCAGTTAGTAGTTATGGAGGTAGTGGGACATTGTATGGTCAGTATACACAATGACATGTCAGATTGAAAATGTACGGCTTCCATAGAATAGACTTACAGTGAATTGTGAGCTTGGCTGGGTTTCTTTCTCTGTTCCAGATGTGTATGATGACCATGCCCTCCCTGCCACCGCCGCCCAGAGCCTCCTGTGTAAAGCAGCCCGCAAGAGGAAGGAGGTGAGTGGAGAACCACACTAGAACCTAACAAAAACTACCCAACAGTCCTAAATAGCTTATTTTCCTCATTTCCTTTCCTTAACTGAGTCTTCGCTGATATGACTTTAATCACTGCTCTGTCCACCCCCTCTTCCCAGGTTCTTCCCCAGATGATGGAGTTCTGCCACCAGATCATGATGGAGCCCTCTGCTGACCCCCGCAGGAAGGATGGGGCGCTGCACGTCATCGGCTCACTGGCCGAACTCCTACTGAAGGTCAGCAGTGTGTGTGTCTCTGTACATTCTCCTATTGTTTTATGGCCTGTTTAGTCTCTCTGTGACTGAGTCTTCTCTTCCTGTTATTGTCCTATAGAAGAGGGTGTACAGGGAGCAGATGGAGCTGATGTTACAGAACTATGTGTTCCCTCTACTCAACTCCCCTCTGGGATACCTCCGGGCTAGGGTGAGAGAGAGAGACACACACATACACACATGCAGCGCGCTTTCACTCCAAGGTCCCTCTAACCCAACTCTTCTTATGGAGCTGAGAATGGGTGTGTAAGAACATGTGTGAGTGTGTTTGCAGTTCTTCAATCTTTAAAATGGCTCCTTCCCTCTTTATATCTACAGTCCTGTTGGGTGCTACATTCCATACAGTCCCATCCATGTGAGTCAGAATGGTCTGTCAGTCCTGTTTTATATAGACTAAACATCCCCCTCCCTGCATTTCTTTACCCCCCTCACCCCTGCTCTTTTACTTACTGGCCACCTCCGGGCAGGTGAACGTGTTGGGAAGCACCACTGCACATTTTGGTGACTGGAAGTGGACAGTGCTGATTTGTACATGATGTGGATAGGCTCCAAACTGATAGCGATGCCCATCCGTGTGGGATATAGATCAGTGATTGTAACCTTGTGTTTGTCCTCAGTCGTGCTGGGTGCTGCATTCGTTCAGCCCGCTGCGTTTCCATAACGAGTTGGTCCTGAGGAATGCGGTGGAGCTGGTCAAACAGGGCCTCATAGCAGACAAGGAGATGCCCGTCAAGGTGGAGGCTGCTATCGCCTTGCAGACACTGGTCAGCAACCAGGAGCAAGGTCTGAGGTTCACACACATGCATGGACACATACACACACACACACACACACACACACTGAACCCTCTCTCTCCCTCTCTTTAGCTAAGGTCTACATCAGGCCCTACATCCGGCCTGTCATGCAGGAGCTGCTCCACGTCATCAAGGAGACGGAGAACGATGACCTCACTAACGTCATTCAAAAGATGATCTGCGAGTACAACCAGGAAGTGGCTGTCATCGCCGTTGACATGACCCAGAACCTGGTACGCCTCCACTGTCTTGCTCTACTGGTTAACTGTTTGTGTGTGCGTGTGCATGTGTGTGTGTACAGGCGTCCGCATTTGTTTCTTGAGGCAAGCCAAAGTCGATAGCGGACTGCACCAAACATCTTCGTTAGATGTAAAATTGCGTGACTAAGATCTCCTAGGCATGCCATTTTTTTAGTTAGATTAATTCTGACGGTTTTGGCTGCGGTGTCTCAAGACGGACAAACAGTACTATTGTCGCTTTTTTTTCTCATTTTTCAAGCAAAGGTCATTTTAAGCCAGCACAGCCAAACCGAAGCATGTGAAAGCCTTAACACCGCCTGCATATGTGTGTCTCCAGGCCGAGATCTTCACCAAGGTGCTACAGAGTGAAGAGTATGAGGAGAGTGAAGACAAGACGGTGATGGCTCTGGGGATCCTTAGCACCATAGACACCATACTCACTGTTATGGAGGACCACAAGGAGGTGAGACAGACACTGGATACTCCCTCACACATTCTACAGATGTACACACACGCGCTCACCCTATTCCAAATCGAGTCCTCTGGAGCTCCAGTTGAATGTGTGATGATTGGTGATTGATTTGCTCCCTCTCCCCTGCTTTGTGTGAACACACAGTGTTATTGAGCATGGGGTGAATGTTATGTCAGACTAGGGCTGTGACAGTCATGTACTTTTGGGTGACTGTAATTGACCTGCCAAATGACTGTGCTCACCGTAATAACTGTTTGATCTTTTACGCATTTTTGTTCCTCTCCGCTCCTGATTGCATGTGATGCCATAGAAATAGAATGAATAGAACGGGCGTCCCCATTCAAATCAATGATGGCATAATGGGTGTACTGGCAGCTATTGCTAGTGTACCCATAGAAGTAAAAACAGGAAGTGTTTACCCATCAACATGTGCTGTGATTTGTTGATTCACCTCCACTGACATGACAAAAAATACATACCATTGCATGAGCCACATCAGTTATCTTTTGAATGAACAAAGGACATTTCGGGCATCAAAGTTTCATAGCGTTGTTAAGAGTCCACGTTACCGCGGGAATGCCCTGGCGTCCTGTCTTCAGGCGACTGTTCGTTCCACTTGTCTTTTTTTCTTCTTCCCCATTTTACGGTTATGACTGTTATTTTCACGGAGGTCTTCATCCGTAACCGTCGGTTATACGGTAATTGTGCCAGCCCTATGTCAGACCGATATTAGCCAGGGATCAATAGATGATCTATGTCCTTTTGATATGACTTTCTCTTTCTGCCTGTATCTTTCCTCTCTCACCCTCTTGACTGCCTCTCGTTCTCTCGTTATTGTGTTCTCTCTCTTCCCCTCTCTCCCTCTCCATCTCCCTCTCTCTCAGATCACTCAGCAGTTGGAGGGCATCTGTTTACAGGTGATAGGCCTGGTGCTGCAGAAGCCCATCATAGGTATGGCAGGTGTGTGTGCTCACGTCACTCTGTTTTTGTGTGTACACACATACTCATTTGTTTGCTGTGTGTGTCTATTCCTCTCTGTGACCTTTTGTGTGTGTGCTTTTCACACACACCTCACACAATAACCATATTCATCTCACTTCCCTGTTCCATTGAGCGACCCCCCCCCTCTTTTGTATAACACCTTGTCCATTTCCGTCTCACATTGAACACTGTCTAACTGTCAAAAGCTGGTCACCTTGCACTTCCCAAATCCCAGATGACCAGGCACCATTCATGCCTGTAATTGGCTCGTGTGTGTGTGTGTGTGTTTCTGGGTGTGTAATCCCATCTGTGGTGTGTGTGTGTGTGTGTGTGTGTGTGTGTGTAATCACCTCTGTGCTGTGTGTGTGTGTGTAAGGAGAGAATACAGCTCTATGTTAACGAATGGATTATGTGATAACCTGTTATAACGAGAGTTTCCTTCAGGATGAGTGGAGGGGTCACTGTGGAAGATTATTTATCTCTCAAAGGGAAACATCAATTCGATGATCTGTTTCCTCTTCTTCTCCCTCCCCTCCAGAGTTCTACGAGGAGATTCTGTCCCTGGCGTTTGGGTTGACCTGCCAGACCATCTCCCCTCAGATGTGGCAGCTACTGGTGGTTCTCTACGGGGTCTTCCAGCACGACTGCTTTGACTACTTCACGGGTACAGTACTGAGTCACTGGTCAACAGTCACCTGTCTGTTAGTGAGAATATTGGGATTACACACCTGTCTAGGTGAACATTGAATATCACAGTGAATGTAATGTCGAATAGCATGATGGTGACGCTGATGCTCGCCCAACACGATGATGATCTCGGTCTGGTCTCTTTCAGATATGATGCCTCTTTTGCACAACTACGTTACCGTGGATACAGACACGCTCCTGTCCAACCCCAAATACTTAGAGGTCATATACACCATGTGCAAAAAGGTGTGTGTGTGTGTGTGTGTGTGTGTGTGTGTGTGTGTTCAGGTAGAGTTTGATGAAGTGTCCCATGTTGACCTTTGACTCCTGTGCTGTAGGTGCTGACCAGTGATGCAGGTGAGGATGCAGAGTGTCACGCTGCTAAGCTGCTAGAGGTCATTGTCCTCCAGTGTCGGGGGAGGGGCATCGACCAGGTGAGAGGGACCGTGAAGGCTTCTGGGTAGTATTTAAGGGTAGACGTGGTCCCAGTTCAGCCCAAACCAGTTCGCTTTCCCTTCCCACACCCTGAATCTCCTGTTGGGAGGGATGATTGCTATCAATATTGTATTGATTCTTCTCTCTCAGCCCCATGTTATCTGCCACAGTTTTAATGATCTTCCTGTAAATGTCAGACAGATATTACCCAGTCAACAATAGCTATCTCTTGTTCTCTCTCTTTCTCACTCCCTCTTCCCCTCCAGTGTATCCCATTGTTCGTGGAGGCTGTGTTGGAGCGGCTAACCAGAGGTGTGAAGTCCAGTGAGCTGAGGACCATGTGTCTGCAGGTGGCCATCGCTGCTCTCTACTACAACCCAGCCCTGCTCATCCACACGCTGGACAACATGCACTTCCCCCACACCCCACAGCCCATCACTGCTCACTTCATCAACCAGTGGATGAATGATACTGAGTTCTTCCTGGGGTAAGTGTATAAACTAAGCCATACGCCTGTCGTGTTTTTGGCTATGCCGGATTAAGTGATATGCTATTCTATAAAATCCTTTATCCGTAATTAATATTACCTGATTGAGCTAATCATGTAAATGTAATTAACTAGAGAGTCGGGGCACCACGAAATAATATTTATAGAGCTATTATCTTCCGAATAAACTCTTAAAGACCTAGTAATATTTTACATCAATAGCAGTCAATATTATTCGGCACCTTAATTCAGTCTCATCTGAACGTTGTACATTCTTGGTTATCTTCACGAACCCTGGCTAACAAGTTGAATCAGCAATGCAAAATTGGGTTTAATTATTTATTTACTAAATACCTAACTAATCACACAGAATTACATATACACATAATTAAATCATAACTTGATTACAAATGACGTCATAAAGGAAAACGTTCCTAGCGGGCGGAACAGATATGACAGCTGGTTACACAAAAGAAAAGGGGCTGTTGTAGTAACGTCGTTGTGTGGTAGACGGGTTACTCTGTCTGTTCTTTCCTAGCCCACGTTTGCAGCTGCTGTTGCTAACTCAACGGCTAGGAGGTATCACTTCTGTAGCGAATAAGAGTTCAAAGTTCATACCATTCGCAACCAAAACTCACGCTGAGGTTGGCTACGTTCTGTAGTTATTATCTGAACTATTCTGACATCGGACCGTCGTCCTCGCATCCTCGGAACGGGAGGTTACATAAGGCTTTATATAGGAAGGCGAGAAGGGTGTGTCTAAAAAGTTTTATAACCCATGTCTCTTCACAGGGGCGGGCCACTGATTGAGCAGAGCCCTAACCTTATGAAAACCCAAATCTCTTATTTGGAAGCTAAAATTACATTTAATATTTTCACCAATAATTTTATATTCAAACATTTAAATTGAACAACAATTCCATGTGAATCCAATAACTCTGATGTGTAGACTTTCCACTGTAGAGTTTATGTCATCCTATCATCGATGAGAATGTCTCAGATGACAACAGAACTGACATCATATTCATTAAGTCCACCGCATATGTTCAATTGGTCGGATTACCAGAATATAGTTAATTTCCCCCCACCTTCTGCAGTTCCCAGAATCTCTATGTTAACCAAGGGTTTTGCAAATGTAACCAGTAGGATAGAGAGAGGAAAAGGGGGGAAGAGGTATTTATGACTGTCATAAACCTACCCCCCAGGGCAACGTCATGACACGCCCTACATCCTATGCCATGTACACAACCCACTATAAAGTACACAGTGGCTAAACAACGTGCCCTAAACCATGATGCCTAAATACTACTAGACCCATACTGTATACAGTCAACTTCATCAACTATATTGTTAGCCATCACTGAGTCACACTGTAGTCTTCCTATAGCAGTGTAAAACATATGGGATATACAGTATTTATACCTACTACAGTACACTATACATGATTTATTCACCACCTTCATTCTCTCCCTCCCTCCACTCTTCCCTCTCCCAGGCTCCATGACCGTAAGATGTGTATCATCGGACTGAGTGTTCTGATGGAGCTACCCTCCAGGCCAGTGGTGGTAGAAGGGGTTGCGGCTCAGATCGTCCCCAGCGTCCTGCTCCTGTTCCTGGGGCTCAAACACCTGTACTCCTCCCGCCTCATCAACAAGCCAGACCTACTGGCCTGCACTGGGGTACCTGAGGAGGACCAGAACGGTGAGAGGAGGAAAACGGGCGACAGAGGAGGAGAGGAGGCAGGAGAAAAGAGAGCGGAATAGAGAGAGCAGGCAAGAGAGGAGGAGAGAAAGGGAATAGCGAGATGCTAATACTGTTGAGTCAAACCTTATTTTTGGAAGCCATGGGGTAGGGCCAGGGATAATGTCAATGGTAGAAGATTAAGATTAGCCCTAGCTATGATCACATGTGTTGCTTTACACATCTATGGCCAGGTTTCAACACCTCTGACCTCTCTCTCTCTCTCTGTCTCTCTCTGTCTCTCTGTGTCTCTCTGTCTCTCTGTCTCTCTCTCTCTCTCTCTCTGTCTGTCTGTCTGTCTGTCTGTCTGTCTGTCTCTGTCTCTCTCTCTCTCTCTCTCTGTCTCTCTCTCTCTCTCTCTGTCTCTGTCTCTCTCGTCTCTCTTCTCTGTCTGAATCAGGTCTGTCTATTCTGTCTGCACTGTCTCTCTCTCTCTCTCTCTCTGTCTTGCCCTCTCATGCTCTGTCTCTCTCTCTCTCTGTCTGGCAGCTGTGCTGGCATTCCTCTGTCAAGTCTCTCTCTCTCTCCCTCTGTCTCTCTCTCTCTCCCTCTAAAGTCTCTCTCTCTCTCCCTCTGTCTCTCTCTCTCTCTCTCTCTGTCTCTCTCTCTCTCTCTCTGGGTCTCTCTCTCTCTCTCTACTGGTCTGTCTGTCTCTGTCTCTCTCTCTCTGTCTCTCTCTCTCTCTGTCTCTCTCTCTCTCTCTCTCTCTCTCTCTCTCTCTGAAGGAAATTGTCTCTCTGTCTCTCTGTCTCTCTCTCTCTCTCTCTGTCTCTCTCTCTCTCTCTCTCTCTCTCTCTCTGTTCTGTCTCTGTCTGTCTGTCTGTCTGTCTGTCTGTCTGTCTGTCTGTCTCTCTCTGTCTCTCTCTCTGTCTCTCTCTCTGTCTCTCTCTCTGTCTCTCTCTCTGTCTCTGTCTCTCGACTTCTCACTCTGAATACAGGTCATATTAGTTGCACTACATTGCCCTACATGCCGCAGGGCAGCTGTGCTGGCATTCCTCAGTCAAGTGTAAAGAACGGCAGGGTACAGGGGACGTTAGGATGAAGGAAATTGTTATGTATGTTAGCTAAGCAGCTGTTACTGTAATTGGGTATATTAAAACGGCATTAAGTAAAATTGTGCCTTTCAAAAAAGGTAAAAGGGTAATTTCTTTCTATTCATTCTGTTTTTATATGTGTGTGTGATTTGCTGCATCTGTCTGCCTGTCTGCATGTGTGTTGCGTCCACAGAGGAGATCCCCAGTGATGAGGATGAGGTGAATGCGAACCGTAACACCACAATGCAACAGCAGACCTGCACACCCGTAGGCCACGAGGACGACGATGAGGAGGATGAAGACTACTGGGATGAAGAGGGGCTGGAGGGGACACCCCTGGAGGAGTACAACACGCCCCTGGACTATGACAATGGAGAAGACGAGTACCAGTTCTTCACCGCTGCCCTACTCAGTAAGCGGTTACACATCTACACACACCGACTCGCTCACAAACGCACACACAGCTACTTGTGCGCACACACACACACACACAGAAAAAAGGAATATGCATGCATACATGCCAGGCATCTAATTCCTTACTCTCTCCTGTGTGTACTATAGGGGTCCAGAACACTGACCAGCCTTGGTACCAGTCTCTGACCACGCCCCTCAGTGATGACCAGAAGAAACAGCTGCAGGAGATCTACAGCCTGTCCCAGCAGAGGAGGAGCACCGCCGCCAAGGGCCAATGGTGAGGCAGAAAAGAGGACCAATGGGGAGAGAGGACCGAGGGCCAATGGGGAGAGAGGCCAGTTGGGAAAGAGAAGAGGGCCAGTGGGGGGAGAGAGGACAGCGGGCCAATGAGTGGACAGAGGGCCAATGGGGGTGAGAGAGGACAGAGGGCCAATGGGGGTGAGAGAGGACAGAGGGCCAATGAGGGTGAGAGAGGACAGGGGGCCAATGGGGGTGAGAGAGGACAGGGGGCCAATGGGGGTGAGAGAGGACAGGGGGCCAATGGGGGGAGAGAGGACAAGGGGCCAATGGGTTGGGAGCTGGTGAGGCTGAAGAATAAGGATGCAGGGTGTAAAATACAACATACAGTAAAAGGTTGTTGATTTAAACATGTATTTTGACAAACATGCTGTATTTTCCAGTACGTTGAGTCCTAACACTGTGTCATGTTGTTTCAGAGCTGTAAGGGACATGGCTGGAGGCCTGGATGGAAGGAGGAGTAGCAGCAGAGTTCTGGCCTGATCTGAAGTGGATTTAAAACACACCAAGAACTGTTTCAGTCCAGATCAGACCAGATCTAACTAGACTTTACTGATCCCACCAAGACCGGGCCATCTAGACCCATAACTGAACTGGGTGGAGACCCACCAGAGACCATAATACCAGGACTTTACACACTTTACGGTTCACATCCCAGACTGTAATTGGACCACACCCACCCCAGAGAGAGTGTGTGTGTGTGTGAGAGATTGATGTCCTACTCTGTATCACTGACCAGCGAATTCATCTTCTAGTACAGTGCAGTCCTTGGGTCTGTGATTCTGTAACTGAGTGAATGTAAGTATTGTACACAAAATCCCTGTTTCTTTATAGCCTGGCTTTTGTATGGTTTTGAGAGGACTGGCCAGATGTCCTTGGTTGCCATGGCATCAATCAGAACCATTTGTTAGTTAGTCTGAACCAAGGCTGTGGTGCCAATGGACGGACAGACAGATGTGTTTGGGGTGAAAGGTTAAGGGTTAGGGGTCAGTGACCTTTGACCCACAGGGGGGTTCCTTTCACTCTGATGAAATGTAATAGGGGGCAAGATGTCTTTGTCTTGTTTTTATTACTGTTTTCATTTAACTTAAGAAAATCATAAATGTTCATGTAACATCTAGCCCAGTGTTCTTTCCTGTTATGTCACTATAGTGAGTGTTTGTAGGTTTGTGCTCCTCTGCCTGCAGGTGCGTGTGGGGGTTAAGCTTTTTATATTGATTTCGCACAGAGAACATGTAGATATTGCTGTAGCTGAAACTTTGCATCTTTGAACATCTCTTCCTGCTCTGTTGAATCAATACTTGGTCAGAGTTCACTGCTGCGATCAATCCTCATTTATAAAACATCCAGCCCAGTAACACACAGTTGGATTGAACAACTACTGTAACATTATGCAGGTTAACACTATCAGCAGGAGTAAATATGTTTTCATTTACAGGCTTCTCTCAGGGCCCATGTTCAGATACTTTAAAGGGGATTCCTCCCTCCATGGTTCTGACACAAGACAGAGGGAATAACAGGGAGAAATCTGGCTTTCACCAGTCCACAAACTATCTGAACTTGGGTATCAATTTCAAATCACAGCTGGGAATCTCTCCATACCAGACAGTTCTTTCTCTCATGTCCCCAGCTGTCCAGAATAATGTCCTCTGTAATGTTAGAGATGTCCAAGTACCACAGGGCTTCTTTCTGCGTTTTATAGTCAGTATTTGATTCTCTAGTGGAGTCAGAGGGCTCTGCTTGCAGGGTTGGGAGTCAGATCCTGATGTTTCAGATTGGACGCTTGGATGGGTTTTGGTAAGGCGAAGGTGCTCTTGCTCTCCCTCTCTCTCTCCCTGTGTTAGTATTCTGTGTGTGTTCAGCTGCAGTTTGTATGTTCTAGCCCACTGCAGTTTGTACTGAAGACTGTGTGTGTGCAGGACAGTAAGGAGCAGCCAAGCGTTGAAGAGCTGTCGAACTCTGCGTGCGGTGAAACCAACAAGGGTGGGGGGGTGTGTGTGTGTGTTATTTGTTGTTGACTAGTGTCTGGAGTGGTTTCTCTCCAGAAAATGTTCTGTTGCAGTCTGCCTCTGCAATTAAGCACCGCAGTGAATGATGTTCTCCAACAATACACCCTCCCCCTCTCTCTCTTCATTTCTATTGGCCTGTATGACTGAGTGACCGTTTTCTGTAGGTGATGTTGTGTATTCCTGACAGTTCCAGGCCATGCTAGGATGCTGTTGCAGTAATTAGTCTTCAGTCTCACACCAGTGGAGGTGAGAGAGAGCGGTATAGAGAGACTCAGTATAGAAGGTACCTGTTAGAAAAAGTGATGCTGATCCCTGTGGGTGAATGTGTCAAAGTTTCAAATGTGGCCAATTATCCATGCCGATCTACACTCCCTTCAGTTAACTCTAGTCTACTGCCCTGGTAATAATCGAGGGGATTCTCTGGCCACTGTGTCCCAGTGAGGGTGTCTCTCCTCCAGCCTGCCTGGTGGCCTTTTCCCCCTGGGGAGCAGAGTGGAGGTAATGATGATGGCCATAGGCCGTGGTGTGCTGGGCAAAGCTAATCAGATCTGAGTATGGGAAGGGAAAACAAGGGCAGAGTCGGAGAGAGAGACCTGACTGCAGTTCAGCAACCAAATAACCCATTTCCACAGACAGTTTAAAAAGTGAGCTGAAGTCCCCAGCTCACTATTGAGTGGAGTACTGTGATGTGTGTTTGCTCTCTGGGGCAGCTAACTGCCTGTTATCTCTCTGCAGTGTGTGCCTCTGTCAGAATCACTTACCTGGATGGATGGGGGTAGGCAAAGTTCAGGTGAAGTGCATTTTGTGTCACGTGGTAGTTCCCTGCCCTTTATAGCCACCCAAAACACACACACACAGAGAGAACTCTCTCCTGCCGTTGTCTGTGTGTGTCCAGGGCACACAGGGACTGTCTCCACACGCCAGTGAAGCTGAGAGATGCAGACTGACTAGCGCTGACTGTGGCTTTATCTCCACTGTGTGAGTCAGAGGTCCCCAGACTCCACCACAGTTGGTGAGGAGTGGGAATAAATAAAGGTGTCAAGTTTCCCAGGCGCTGGTGTCGACTTGAGGGAGCATCCACAAACAGTGTAGCCTCCCTATGAAACTGGCCTCTGCTAAGAGGAGTGGACTTCTATGGCACAGGTGAGAGTGTGCTGCCTCGCACTGTAACAATACAGGGTCACTGGTTCAAGCCTCATTCCTGACTACTCCCCCCTCCACCGCTGCGCTAGTAATGGGAAATTTGATTCCGAATGGAGGTCTTGGCTACATTGCAACTTCTGCTCACACGCCAGTTAATTGCATTTGCTTTGGTAATGAGGGAGGCTGATTGCATATCATGAATCATGTGCCACTCTCCTGCCCTTGTGCCCCATCTTCTTTAACCCCAGAGGGGTTAGTTGGGCTGGTCTGTGCTTCACCGTCACCTTTCCCAGTCAGAGGAATAAGGCAACCTCAGAGGGAGGTTTTCCAGAGGACATGTGAGATGGTTCTGTACAGAGGAGAGATGTGAATGAATAAACGGCATGAGACTTAATCAGTAATAGTACAAGAGCAATAATGGACTGTCTAAGGAGATAGTGACACCCGCAAAGGACTGTATAATAGCATCAACTACTATTAACAACTAGCAATAGGTTTAGTCTGGCGACTCCATCCCAAAGCTCTTCATTCCAGAGTAGTAGTATTATAATCACCTCTCCTCCTAATGAGCTATTCATCCTCAAGTACACCCTTGAGATTTAATACCACCTCGTGCTGCAATGGGCCTGGCGGTGGCATAACTGCCAGACCGGCTCATTTAGTGGCAGTCAGCCACCGAGCTGTAAGCCTAGAGTAATGAAATCAAACGCTATTGTAGAAAGAGAGGGGCCCGCACTCGCCTCAAACATGTAACCGTATCGTTACCGATGGATAACGGCTATTGTGGTCGACACGCTCCGTCGCCTACAGGAATGTAGGCCTGCCTAGCCCTTCTGGGCGGTGTGGCAGTTGGTGAGTGCACCATGTATTCTGAAGGCAATTAGCGCACAGAACGGCACCTTGAACACTCGCAGATGCATCGTTCCAAAGGAAAAAAATTACTAATAAGCAAATTAACGAGGCAAAACCATTTCATTATTTTTAGTCGGAGGCCAGATGTTTTCTCCTGGTCCCATAATTGTGAGGTGAATATATAATATATATATATATATGTGTGTAGCAATGTTCCCTCAAATGTTTTCCGGCACTGAGCAAATTTCAGGTCTGCTGAGTGCAAACTTGAACATTGTGAAAATTCTGTGCGTGTTTACTGTGAACACTGAGGCTGTACCCACTTTAAGTTACACAGTTTTAACAGTGGCCAAGTAGGCTACTCTGACTATTTGCTCATAATGTAGGCCTACCAGAGTGGCCTGCCATCAAAATCAAAGGAGAAAATGCATCCCATAACATTCTAACATATCATTCAGCCTACAGTAGCAGCCAATGTGTGGTGTTCAATGTCGGCCTACATTCCATGAAACTTAAAAAAAAAAAACATGCAGAGCTTGACATTAACCTGTTTATCCACTTGTCTTTCAGTCAAGGGGGTGACTGAAAATGTTGTTGTTTGATGCAAGTAACCACTTAACAAAATAAAATGCATTATTAGTCTCATACCATTACTACATAGACAGGTCTGATAATTCCCTAACTAGCAAAGGATATGAACAAAATGTGCATGTGGCTACATGCAACTCTCACTTTGATCTCAAAACAAGTGAATCTACTCATGACCACTCATGCTGTAAACACAATCCAGTTCAAAGTAAATGGCAAAGATCCATATATGGCAATGGTCTATTGCATGTAGGCCTACTGCAGTGGTGTAAAGTACTAAAGTAAACATACTTTTAAGTACTACTTTTTTGGGGGGTATCTGTACTTTACTATTTATATTTTTGACAACTTTTACTCCACTACATTCCTAAAGAAAATAATGTACTTTTTACTCCTTACATTTTCCCTGACACCCAAAAGTACAAGTTACATTTAGAATGCTCAAGCAGGACAGCATTATGGCACCTATCAATATAACACTTTGTCATCCCTACTGCCTCTGATCTGGCGTACTCACGAAACACAACTACTGTGTTTGTAAATGATGTTGGAGTGTGCCCCTATAATGAAAAATAATATGAAAATCATGCTGTCTTGTTTGCTTAATATAAGGAATTTGATGTATAGCATTTAGTTTTACTTGGTACTTTTACTCATGTATGACAATTTAGTACTTTTTCTACTACTGTACTTAAGGACATTTAAAACCAGATAATTTTATACTTTTACTCAAGTAGTATTTTATTGGGTAATATTCACTTTTACTTGAGTCGTTTTCTGTTAACTTGTCTAAGACTTCGCCAGCAGCCAATGAAATTGCAGGGCGCCAAATACAAATCAACAGAAATCTCATAAATCTAATTTCTCAAACATACAAGTATTAGGCACCATTTTAAAGATAAAATTCTCGTAAATCCAGCCACAGTGTCTGATTTCAAAAATGCATTACAGTGAAAGCGCCACAAAAGATTATGTTAGGTCACCACCAAGCCACAGAAAAACCCAGCCATTTTTCCAGCCAAAGAGAGGAGTCACAAAAAGCACAAATAGAGATAAAATTAATCACTAACCTTTGATGATCTTCATCAGATGACACTCATAGGACTTCATGTTACACAATACATGTATGTTTTGTTTGATAAAGTGCATATTTATATCCAAAAATCTAATTTTACATTGGTGTGTTATGTTCAGTAGTTCAAAAACATGCTGTGATCAATTCACAGAAATACTCATTATCAATGTTGATGAAAATTCGAGTGTTCTGCATGGAACTTTAGAAACACTTCTCCTTAATGCAACCGCTGTGTCAGATTTCAAAAAAACTTCACGGAAAAGCATAATCTGAGTATGGCACTCAAAGCCCAAATCAGCCAAAAGAAATATCCGCCATGTTGCGCAGTCAACATTAGTCAGAAATAGCATTATAAATATTCATCTACCTTTGATCTTCATCAGAATGCACTCCCAGGAATCGCAGTTCCACAATAAATGTTTGTTTAGTTCGATAATGTCCATCATTTATGTCCAAATATCTTCTTTTGTTAGCGCGTTTGGTAAACAATGAAAAGTACAAAAAGTTATATTGCAGGTCGAAGAAACTTGTCAAACCAAATATAGAATCAATCTTTAGGATGTTTTTATCATAAATGTTCAATAATGTTCCAACCGGAGAATTCCATTGTCTGTAGAAAAGCAATGGAACGAGAGATACCTCTCATGACTGAGAATGAGGCTGCTGCCAGACCCCTTAGTCAAAACAGCTCTCATTCGCTCCCACTTCACAGTAGAAGCCTGAAACAACGTTCTAACGACGGTTGACCCCATGCCCTAGGAAGTGCAAAATTACCCATATCCCACTGTGTATTTGATAGGGGCTGAGTACAAAAACTACAAACATCAGATTTCCCACTTCCTGTTTGGATTTTTTTCTCAGGTTTTTGCCTGCCATATGAGTTCTGTTATACTCACAGACATCATTCAAACCGTTTTAGAAACTTCTGAGTGTTTTCTATCCAATACTAATAATAATATGCATATATTAGCATCCGGGACTGAGTAGGAGGCAGTTTACTCTGGGCACGCTATTCATCCAGAAGTGAAAATGCTGCCCCCTATCCCAAAGAAGATTTAAAGTATCTTTACTTTTACTCAAGTATGACAATTGAGTACTTTTCCACTACTGGTCTACTGCAACTCTGATTGCAATAGAATCCTACTCCCGATGTGTTCTGCCTACAACAAAATGTTGAATTGAAAGTGGCTAATATTTTGAATTGAAAGTGGCTAATGTTGAGTTGATCACCATTACCACAGTAAAAAATAGCAACAGTTTGCCTACCCAGCGTGCAGGGCAGCTGAGTAGGGTGCATCTACCGTCAACAGCCCGAGACGAATAATAAAAATAGGAACACAAGGCTTTATCGTTGTTTTTTTTACAGAAATGTTTGGCGATTGACTAGGAATGCCTTGGAGATTGGCCAATCGGGTTGGTGACAATTGCACTAAAAAGTTTAGTGAAGTTCAATCTCGTGCTTCTCTCTGTGTGTTGATATTTCTGCACAGCAGTCTCGGGGCTACTGCGCACGCGCAGATTAGAGGGAACATTGGTGTGCAGCATGGATAAGGACGAAATGACCTTGCTGCGTGTAGCGGCTAGATACATGGGCCTACCTAAGAACAGGTGTTTTTATACACTGGTGAATAGCGAGCTGATAATGGATGAAACACATGGTCGAGAAGACAACCTTGATCCGTGTAGCCTGCTAGACGCCAGCTGCTGGGTGAAGAAATGGCCTGAACCAGCCTTCATGTTGATGTGGATACAGCAATAGTATAATTTGCATTTTATACATCAGGGGTGGGAAACTGGCTGGCAACGGGTGGCCCACGAGCCCCACCCCATTTGAAGGCCCTCAGATCAATTTCCACAAAATAAATGTTTTTTTAGGAATTCAGTCAGGTTTCAACTGTTGCATGTTAGAATACACAAGATGTAATTTTGATGCAAACATTCCTCCACCCTATGGCAGAATGTGTAGACCTGCAGGAAATTAGCTGTAAAACAGCTAATTTTCCTATCTGCCCCATGGCAAAATGAGTAGAATTGCAGCAGTTGCTTTAAAACGAACATTCTCTACACCCCGCGAGCAACTGCAGCCCCTCGTGAGTTTAGATTTGTTGGGGCCCCCCCACCACAATCAAAGTTGCACACCCCTGTCATAGGATATCCTCTGGCTATGACTAGAGAGCAAGAGAGGAGGAGGAAAGAGTAAGGGGAAGGAGTGCTTGACAACTTTGAGTTGTTTTGCCCTTTAGCATGTCTTTCCCAGTGGGCACGCCCCACCCCCTCCTCCTCCCCAGGTCCTGTCATGCTGGACTCAGGGCACAGGAGGTGGTTGTCTGCAGGTGTTGTACGCCAGTTTGTTTCCTGGCGGTGTATACATGGTTCAGTGATCAGTGTGCCCTTTGCCAACCCTCTACTCTGCCATCAGAACCCCCTCCCTCGTATCCCCTGCTGGCTAAGGTGACAGCTATTCACAAGTCGTATAAAGTACAACTGTGTGTTTGTCAAACATGTTATTCATACCCTATTAAAAATGTGTTTTAAAACACACAACAATGTCATGTACTTCAACAAATTGGGGGTGATTAGATTTTTGCAACCGGTAATACTGTAATCAAATAGTAGTGATTGTGTTTGTACCTCCACCCTGTGGGATTTCCACATTTTGGACCCCCATCCCTAAAATTAAAATGGACAACTCCTGAGTGAAAATGCTTAATTTTTCACGAGATAGGCACTCAAATTGGGAGTTGTCCAGAAACATCTGTGGAGATGTGGGCCAACAACCAAAGGCTGGTAAAATCATAAAAACCACATCCCTTGAGTGCATCTGAAATTTCATTATCATTAACTGTAAAGTTACTGTACTTTAGAGAGACTGGATTTCAAGCAATACGTCGTTAGTAAAATAGTTTTATGACCCAAAAAACGGTGTGTCTTGATGGATGACTGCTGAATTTACTAGGATAAAACAAACAACAGGGCATATTGACGTGGGCATAACGGAAACGCTTCGACTGAAATATTCTAAATGCAACAATCAGTATGAAGTCACTGATGCTGTAGTAATACAGGCTTTAAAGATGGCCTCCAATTAGCACTTTGGTTGCTTTTACATTGGCAGCCCAAATCTGATATTCTGCCCAATTATTGTTCTTTTGACTAATCAGAGCAGGTATTTTGCCTGTAAGAAATCAGTTGGTCTGTCTGTGTAAAACACAGCCTTAATATCAAGCAATACTCTTGGTTAAACAAACATATATATACACACACACACACACATATATATTTGGGCTACATTTAAATTGGGATATACTTAATATTGGCTGCCACCCACAATACGCACCTTACTATACAAGCATCTTTAAAATCAAATCAGTTTATTGGTTGCGTACAGTTTAGCAGATGTTAGAGCGGGTGTCAGATGCTTATGTTACTAACAGTTACATGTCAAATAATTAAAATGTAATGGGGAACAAAATACAACAAAAAAAGACCAGATAAAAAGGCAGGACACATCGGATTAACCCAAATAGCACTGTAGTAGTAATCAAATGCAATCTGTATGCATGTACACCGAATATACACAAGATCAGCTAAGAATATGTACAGCAGTAGATATGAGTAAGCTACTGTATGTCAGGTGTATAAATAAATGTGGTGTATATATGGTGTAATTAAAATACAATGTGCAATAGTAGAATTATGAGCTACGTCAGATACAGTATTTACGTACAGGGTGAAACGGGAAGTGACCAGTGGTTCAATGTCTCTATAGCATGGGACCGCGGCGTTGGCTGCGTGTGTGTGTGAATATGAGGTGTGTGTGTGTGTGTGTGTGTGTCATAGCTTGTGTGTTTTGTGTGAATGACTGTGCTTCACCTGGTACATGGCTAGTGTTGGCTGTTCAACAGTTTTTTTTTGTCTCTCGGTCTTGGCACTGATGCACCTTTACTGTCTGTCGGACGGTAGCCGGTGAACAGTCCTTGGCTTGGGTGGCTGAGGTCCTTAATGATCTTCTTGGCTTTCCTTTGACACCAGGTGCTCTAGCTGGCCCGGACTCTGTTGAACTGGTTTGGTTGGTGGAAAGAGGCCAAATTAATTCACTCTTTTATAGCAATGCCCCGCCTCTTTCCAGGTGGTCGTTATTGGGTTTTTGATTAAGTTTAATGGAGGTGTGTGGCGGCCAATAAGGGGCCGGATCCCCTCCAGGGAAGGGGGGACGTGAGAGTTTTCTACAGTACTTGTAAGACATTATTAGAGATGACCAGGCAGAAGTGAGGGAGGAGCACCCTTCTCAAGTTGAACAGTAGGCCAATCTGAGCCACCCGGTCATATGGTAAACAAGGCAGCATGGAGGATCTTTCAGAATGTATTCACCATACAGTAGGCCAATCTGAGCCACCCGGTCATATGGTAAACAAGGCAGCATGGTGCATCTTTCAGAATGTATTCACCATACAGTAGGCCTAGCCTATATATTTCAACTAGTTTTCCTTGGGAAGACAGATACTCCATATATATCTTCATTATTTTATTGTTACTATTTTCTTTTCATCTATTTTTTGATTTTCTTACTTTTGAACTGTATTGTTGGTAAATGGCTCGTAAGTAAGCATTTCATGTCGGCACATGATTTGATTTAAAGCCATAGCCTACGCGTTTTCATCACGAGTGCAAACACACTTCTGTGTGTGTGTGTAATTTAGCGCAATGTTGCGTGAGTGTCTTGTAGCCAGTCATAGTTGTCAGTTTGTGTTGCTCCCACCGCCACTCATGTAGCTGCTGACTTGTTACATCCAGGGACTGTTACACACACTCCGCTGCCGTGAATGAGTGTTAGAAGCAAACTTGGGTCCAGTGCCAGGGTGCTGGCACACACTCCAACCCTGCTTACACACTATTTCCCCACATGAACACACACTATAGCGTCTGCCAAGGTCTACCACGGGTTAGATACGGTGATTTTCAGTCCTATACTGTGTATGCGGTGGCGACATTCAAAAGGGGGGAGGGGTTGTTTTGAGCCGCACATTTTTTGCAAAAAAAAATAAAAAATGTTTTGGCTTGCCTGTATTGCATGTTATTTTGGCATTAATACGTGTCACATATCAGTTTGTAAACATTGTTAAAAAATAAACTTGGGAAACGAGCTCCGACTGGGAAAATACGTTTTAAACTGTCATCCAATTCAGAATCGTAAATCTGGAACTCGGGCCTCTTTTAAGAGCTACGATCTGAAGATCATTGACGTCATCATGATTCGACCTTGTTTTTTTGGTGTTCTTTTACAATTGTCTTGAAAGCACCATAAATCCAGAGAATGCCAGACTTTGATGACTAAATTTGCCCATAAAGCACTGTTGGCCACCTTCCTGTTCAAATGAGCACAGCACAACAAGGTGAGTCCAAAAATGTCTTGTATGCTGCCGCATAAATTATGTAATATGCTAGGGAGATACAGTGGGGCAAAAAAGTATTTAGTCAGCCACCAATTGTGCAAGTTCTCCCACTTAAAAAGATGAGAGAGGCCAGTAATTTTCATCATAGGTAAACTTCAACTATGACAGACAAAATGAGAAAAAAAATCCAGAAAATCACATTGTAGGATTTTTAATGAATTTATTTGCAAATTATGGTGGAAAACAAGTATTTGGTCACCTACAAACTCCACTATGGCCAAGACCAAAGAGCTGTCAAAGGACACCAGAAACAAAATTGTAGACCTGCACCAGGCTGGGAAGACTGAATCTGCAATAGGTAAACAGCTTGGTTTGAAGAAATCAACTGTGGGAGCAATTATTAGGAAATGGAAGACATACAAGACCACTGATAATCTCCCTCGATCTGGGGCTCCACGCAAGATCTCACCCCGTGGGGTCAAAATGATCACAAGAATGGTGAGCAAAAATCCCAGAACCACACGGGGGGACCTAGTGAATGACCTGCAGAGAGCTGGGACCAAAGTAACAAAGCCTACCATCAGTAACACACTACGCCACCAGGGACTCAAATCCTGCAGTGCCAGACGTGTCCCCCTGCTTAAGCTAGTATATGTCCAGGCCCATCTGAAGATTGCTAGAGAGCATTTGGATGATCCAGAAGAAGATTGGGAGAATGTCATATGGTCAGATGAAACCAAAATATAACTTTTTGGTAAAAACTCAACTCATTGTGTTTGGAGGACAAAGAATGCTGAGTTGCATTCAAAGAATACCACACCTACTGTGAAGCATGGGGGTGGAAACATCATGCTTTGGGGCTGTTTTTCTGCAAAGGGACCAGGACGACTGATCCGTGTAAAGGAAATAATGAATGGGGCCATGTATCGTGGGAATTTGAGTAAAAACCTCCTTCCATCAGCAAGGGCATTGAAGATGAAATGTGGCTGGGTCTTTCAGCATGACAATGATCCCAAACACACTGCCCGGGCAATGAAGGAGTGGCTTCGTAAGAAGCATTTCAAGGTCCTGGAGTGGCCTAGCCAGTCTCCAGATCTCAACCCCATAGAAAATCTTTGGAGGCAGTTGAAAGTCCGTGTTGCCCAGCAACAGCCCCAAAACATCACTGCTCTAGAGGAGATCTGCATGGAGGAATGGGCCGAAATACCAGCAACAGTGTGTGAAAACCTTGTGAAGACTTACAGAAAACGTTTGACCTCTGTCATTGCCAACAAAGGGTATATAACAAAGTAATGAGAAACTTTTGTTATTGACCAAATACTTATTTTCCACCATAATTTGCAAATAAATTCATTAAAAATCCTACAATGTGATTTTCTGGATTTATTTTCCTCATTTTGTCTGTCATAGTTGAAGTGTACCTATGATGAAAATTACAGGCCTCTCTCATCTTTTTAAGTGGGAGAACTTGCACAATTGGTGGCTGACTGAATACTTTTTTGCCCCACTGTGTGTAAACTGTAGCTAAGAAAGTAATACTAAGTTTATGTTGTGTAGTAAGCTGTTAGTAACCCATGTGCCTCACCCTAATAATTTGGTCTATTTTCCCCTCTTATTTTCGCCTCCTGTTCTGACTTGATGGTGTACATGTAGCCTACAACCTGTTGTAGAGAAATGTAATCATTGAATATTGTAAGAGCTATCATTGTCTGCTTATATGCCCCCTTCATTTATCCTACGGTTCTGACTTGGTGTACTGGGAGAACACTATAAAAACGACCCATGTTCTGAATTCGGTTGCTGTACATTTCAAAAGCGCTGAACAAATAGTTATATTGTCTACATCCGTCCTAGTTCGCTCATTAATGTTTTAATCGAAATTACGGATGGCCTCTTATCCACTCGTCGCCTTATGCCATAGTTTGTACATCTCAATTGTCAGTAGAAACCACATTTTTTTAAAGCAAGTCAGCCATATCAGCTAGGTTTTTAAAAGGCAGTAAAGGAGGTTGATTAAACTGTTTCGTTGCCAGACACGGCTCCGCTGAAAGCCAGGTGTAGCAGTGGTAAGGTGTTGGGACTGCTGTTGGGACAGCTTTATGTTGGCCCTAACAGTTTGTGGGCACCGTTTGTCACCGTTATAGTACAATTAATGTATTGTTTAGTGTTGTGTCGTGTAGTGGCTTTGCTGGCACGCATCCCACTTTTTTTCCTCCCCACCAAGATGTACATGCTAAAATCACCACTGTGTGTATGCATTAGATCAGCTGACTAACCTGATATAATAATGGTAGCTGCTCTCTCCTCCACACTGCTTGAATAAGACATTACTTAGTCTGGCCCATCTGTACTTGTCCTTCAGTGCAGTTGTGTTTTTAGCTCACTGCTCATTCCTGTCCTGAAGCCTCTAAAACAGAGGAGGTAAAACGTCCTACCCGTGGCTCAATCTGTCAAGGTTGTGGCACTGGATTTGTTCACAGTCTCACACACACACAGTAGGCCACACACACACACACACACTCTGTGCCCACCATCCCCACAGGGCACAAGGAGACCTAATTCTCTACCCTTCATTTGTCTGAGAGCTAAAGTCATCTCAGGCGTCAGACTGGAACTGACATGTGTTAATGTGAGTGGGAACACTCTGGATAGTTAAGGGAACTGTGTGTGTGTGTGTGTGTGAGGGAACTGTGTGTGTGTGTGTGTGTGTGTGTGTGTGTGTGTGTGTGTGTGTGTGTGTGTGTGTGTGTGTGTCCATCCTCATCTATGTTTCTCATATCAGTCTGTGTGAGTTGGATTCATCCTAAAGCACTGTTAGCATTATTTAACACCAAACCCAAACAAATTCATACTGGATGTGATGGTGATGATATTCCCCTCCCAACAGATGGTGGTAAGAAAAATAGGCCATTGTAGAAGTATAATTAATCCTCTCCATCAACAGGTGATGATGCTGCCTTGGCACTGCAACTTTATGGAGAGGGTCATTGGCATGGGCACTGGTGGTCGGCTGGTGTTTGGCCAGGCATGACAGGACAGGAATGGCAATGAGTAGTTTTAACCACGAGGGACAACGGCTATGTTTAATTGGACAGACATATTCAGACACACGCACACACACACACACACACACACCTCTATTTTTAAGTGCTACATCATTTGGAAGTCAAGTACCTGTAGTCAATTTTCTCCATTAGTCCTATTGCATAAGCGGGGATGGTTTTGACACTGGCTATGAGCTGTCTGAGAGTAGCCGCTGTTTCTCTACTGGGACTGGACGATTCCTTCACCTTTACCTGCCGCATACGAATGTAGCCCTTCATTACTATCCGTCTTGACTGTACAGGTTTCTGTGGAGGACAGCAGCAGGAGTGGTGTGGGGTTGCAGTGGCCAGCTGGTGTGCCTGTAGCAGGGCCCGCTGGATGGATGATCATCATACAACACAACAGCCGTTCCCACCGACCAGGCTGGCACTACACCTGCATTCTGCTGCTGAGGGCAAACTCAACACCAGCCTATTTAGAAATGATTAAAGTAATGCTTTTAAAGTGTAGCTTAAACATGCAGACCAAGTGGCTGTTTATTTGATGGATTGATTTTCAGTAGGCCTAGAACAGTAGCCCACAAGGAAGTGGATGGATGTTACGTCTTATACTCATCATAACCTGCTATGGTCAGGTCAATATCCCACATCGTAACCATCATCATGGTCCACTGATTTATGATTATCTCTCTGGTAAACATGTGTTTATTACCCGTGTTGACACTGAGCTTACAAAACATCAGGGACATCTTCCTAATATTGAGTTGCACTCCCTTTTGCAATCAGAAAATGGTCAATTCATCGAGGCATGGACTACAAGGTGTCAAAAGGGTTCCACAGGGATGCTGGCACATGTTGACTTCAATGCTTCCCACAGTTGTGTCAAGTTGGCTGGATTTCGTTTGGGTGGTAGACTGTTCTTGATACACCCAGGAAACTGTTGAGCATGGAAAAACCCAGCACTGTTGCAGTTCTTGAACACACGCAAACCAGTGTGCCTGGCACCTACTACCATACCCCGTTCAAAGGCACTTAAATCTTTTGTCTTGCCCATTCCCCCCTGAATGGCACATATACACTCTAAAAATGAGGTGTTCAACAAGGGTTCTATGATCCTCAAAGTTTTTTGAAGAACCTTAGGGTTCTTGGCAATACCAGTTGGGCTGTTAGGTTCCTGCAAGAACCCCATAGGAGGTGGTGTTCATTCAGGAACCTCCTTAGTTGGTGGGGGTTCTTACAGGAACCTAACTGCCCAACTGAACATTTTGGATTTGAATTTGAAAGGACAGCAGGTGCACGCACTTATCTGAAAAATGTAAAGATCTCCTCAATTTAAGGTAAGGTTTGTCCCTTGTATGATCTAAATTGACATTGTCTTTTCAGATTTGTGCAAATATTTCTAAAACAGAAAATGGACACCATCCAATGGATATCAATCAACAGAGGTAATATGTAGGCTATAAGAATATGTTGAAGGCTAGCTGTATTGGGTGCAAATGACTGAACTGCTCACTTATGTGTCTGTGTCGGCAGGTATACAGACAAGGAGGCATACAAAGGTATGTCTATTGGTATGTTATGCAGATCACATGTATCCATCCTCCTCCCTTACCACTTCAATGAATATCCCAGAGGCCTCTACATTATGGACAAGGTATGTGTATGAAAACCATTATTAAAACAAGTTTTTTTCATTCATATTCACCATAAAAACCAAGGTATGAACACTGTCGTGCGGATGTTTTGTTAATCATCTGTATAATTACAATTTTTGGATTCACAGACTTAACCCTCTCTACACCTCTGATGAATATAACAGGAAACCTGCTCAATCACCATGCACTGCAAAATTGTTCTGGCTGTGGATACAGAGAACATCAACACATTAACATCAACAGGCCAGAGGATATACCTATTGGACTTGGGGCTCTAATGGGAGTTTATCTCATATTTAGATTTTTTTTTTATTCTGCTTTGCCACTATTAATACACACTGAGAACAAAAAATATTGTGTTATTGTTATGTGTAATATTAATAATAATAATAATAACAGGGGAGGGGAAGTAGTTCAATGTACCCCAAAAGGTTATTCGAAAGGTTCTTTGAGGATCCATTAAAAGGGATTCTTTGAAGAACCCTTTTAAAGGGTTCTTTGAAAGACTTATAGGGGTTCCCCCACATTTTCAATTTGAAGAACGCCTAAACGATACTCCAGGAATCTTTTGTTTTTATTAATAAAAATATGCATCAGATAATAGTTTAGTTCTCAGTGTTTATTATGATTTTAGTGGCAAAGCAGAATAAAAACTTTAAATATCAGATGAACTCCCATTAGAGCCCCAAGTCCAATAGGTATATCCTCTGGCCTGTTGATGTTGATGTATCCATAGCCAGAATGATTTTGCAGTGCATGGTGATTGAGCAGGTTTCCTGTTATATTCATCAGAGGTGTAGAGAGGGTTAAGTCTGTGAATCCAAAAATGGTTATTATACAGATGATTAACAAAACATGCACATGACAGTATTCATACCTTGGATTTTGTTCAGATATTGTTCAGATACCTGCTGACACAGACACAGAAGTGAGCCGTTCAGTCATCTGCACCCAAGAGGACATATTCTCATAACATATTCATACTTCTTTGTTGATTGTTATCCATTGGATTGTGTCCATTTTCTGCTTTAGAAAGAGTTGCACAAATATCATCCTGCTGTCCTTTTCAAAATCCAAATGTTTCAGTTGGGCAGAACCCCCACCAACTAAGGAGGTTCCTCTTATTGGGTTCTTGGTATAACCTTTTTGGGGCAAATTTCAGTACCAAGAACCCTTAGGTCCTTCGAAGAACTTTGATGATCTTAGAAGAACCCTTGTTGAACCCCAAATGTTTTGTGTGTATAATAACGCGCTTGGCAGGGTTAGAGTCAGTGACCTCGAGCTCGGGGACAGACAATGTCTTTGTTTTCTCATCTCTCCCACTCAGACTGACAGGACACGGGCATGTCCCTCTCTCTCTATTAGCGCGTCCCCGCCTGGCCCGTCCTAGACAATCATTAGTTTATTATTGGCCTGGTCTAAAGATAAAGGTCATGTCGGTGCCATAGCAATCGGCTGAAACAGTATGCTGCGCGCTATTGATTTTCGGTCTAGGTGGTGCAAATGAATCTCTCCAGCTCCGGGAAGGACCGTACTGCTCCGTGCGCATGCGTCAAGAGGAGGCTTCTCATTTTGCTGGCTGCTTTATAGTCAGTCCCCGCAGCCCACAGTAGGCAAGACAGTCGCTGCCTGTCTGTCTAGCGGAACGGATATGGCTCCCTACTCACCCCGGCTTTTTCCCAGACCCAAGCGGCTTGTTGCCAGGCGAGGGCCGACATGACAGTACACGGTCGAGAGAAGACCCCTGGCCCGCTCCGCCTGTCGGTCCCGTTAGAAGCAGGGAGAGGAGCAGGTCGATATGCGGTGCTGCTGGCTCTTTGCGCGCTGTGCTACAGCAACTCTCTGCACGGGGAGTTTGTGCACGACGATGTGTGGGCTATCAGCAATAACCCCGACGTCCGGCCCGGGTCCAGCCTGCAGAACATCTTCACCAACGACTTTTGGGGCAAGAGGATGGCGGATAACACGAGCCACAAGTCCTACAGACCGTTATGCATCCTCACCTTCAAGTAAGTTCTCTCTCTCCCCTATAGCTCTCTGTGGTTATCTTCCCAGCATCGGTTGCAAAGTCTCTGTAGTTAACTTGAACAGCTTGGTCTCGGGCTTGAATGAGAAACAATGTTGCTGAAGTTGGTGGCAATGTCCATAAATGCGCTGGCCTCGTCAGCTATCCAACTTGTGATCCGATACAAGTAATACCATGTATCGGGTTCTCCGAAATAGGCTAACGTCATAGACTAGCCTACTGTAGGTTTCTTCATGCTTTGAGCTGGGTTGAGCTTGGTCGATTGCCAGCGGCTATGAAGGACGTACATCTGCACCTACCATCACCAAACAGGTACGTAGCCTGTAATGGGTTATAATCAGAATGATACCGCGGTCCGGTTGCGCAGTTAGCATGAACACTGCACACTCGCAAGAAAAGACGATTTTATTTGTGCTCCTTCATCTTAGAATATGTTACAGAAATGCAACGTGAAACATTTTCAAATATCCTAGAGTCGAAATACAGCTGGACCTGACAGATGTTGACAGTTTTTTGCCTACACACTTGTTGCTTCTGTGGAGTCCCTGAATTCGCTCTCAACGTTCACTTCAATGTATTTTTGGCGGATATGTTTGACGCTGCAGAACATTGATCGGCCACATTTTGGCCACATGTTGAATGTTGTCGTTCAAGGGAACTTTTCCAGCCAGTGTCAATTTAATCTCCGGGCACACACACTGGAGAGGACGTGTCACAGGCAGCGCAATGGGACGCGGGAGGGGTCTGGCTCTCCGCGCAAGCATTAGTCAACCAGAAACATTAATAGTTGACAGATTTCACAGATTGATGAAAAACACACTACAGACTATTTGAAAGATGTGTTGATATGAAAACTACAAAAATAATAACTGTCAGAACTGTAGGCTCTGTTTCTATCTAGAACACATAGGATTGATATTTAACCCTGATTTAACTAGGCAAGTCAGTTAAGAACAAATTCTTATTTACAATGATGGCCTAACCCGGCCGGTTGTGATACAGCCTGGAATTGAACCAGGGTCTGTAGTGCGACACTCGGTTGCCCAAAAGAGGGGGAAGTGAAGTGTTATAATAATAGACATGTCCAGCAGGTCTGTATGTAATCAGTGAGGACACAAAGTGCTTGGATTTCTTCAGCAGACAGTAAAGTTCAAATCACATTTGATTTGTCACATACACATGGTTAGCAGATGTTAGTGCGAGTGTAGCGAAATGCTTGTGCTTCTAGTTCCGACAATGCAGTAATAACCAACAAGTAATCTAGCTAACAATTCCAAAACTACTACCTTATGGACACAAGTGTAAGGGGATAAAGAATATGTACACAAAGATATATGAATGAGTGATGGTACAGAGCGGCATAGGCAAAATACAGAAGATGGTATTGAGTGCAGTATATACATATGAGATGAGTATGTAAACAAAGTGGCATAGTTAAAGTGGCTAGTGATACATGTATTACATAATGATGCAGTAGATGATATAGAGTACAGTATATACGTATGCATATGAGATGAATAATGTAGGGTATGTAAACATTATATTAGGTAGCATTGTTTAAAGTGGCTAGTGATATATTTTACATCATTTCCCATCAATTCCCATTATTAAAGTGGCTGGAGTTGAGTCAGTTTGTTGGCAGCAGCCACTCAATGTTAGTGGTGGCTGTTTAACAGTCTGATGGCCATTGAGATAGAAGCTGTTTTTCAGTCTCTCGGTCCCAGCTTTGATGCACCTGTACTGACCTCGCCTTCTGGATGATAGCGGGGTGAACAGGCAGTGGCTCGGGTGGTTGTTGTCCTTGATGATCTTTATGGCCTTCCTGTGACATCGGGTGGTGTAGGTGTCCTGGAGGGCAGGTAGTTTGCCCCCGGTGAAATATAGACAATAGATATGAAAAGACTGGAATACTAATATGAAGCGTCAGGTGTTAGACAACCATGAGATTAACCCATTCTCTGCCTGGTAAAGCTTTGTGCTTTTTCTTTGCACAGGGCTGTGGATACACACACACACACGCACCATCCTATGTATGGGACTTATCTATTCTAATACTTTGATTGCTTAGTAAGACATCATCTCCACTGTCACACTGTCGCCGTATCCTCTGACCTCTTCTCAGAGCCTGAACCGTTTGACAACCGTGCGCTGCTCCTCCCCGACACCGCACGATGCGCCAGAAAATAAATGTCAAATAAGTGTTTTTCTCTGCGCTACATTCCTCAGTGTTGAGCGTAGGTATCAGCATCCTCTTTGGAAAGGGCACATTCAGAGCTGAAGACATGTGATGCTGATTATGACAACAGAGAGGTTGTCAGCTGCTGTGTGTGTGATGAATACTTAGTGCACTGGTTAAGGGGGAGAGGGAAGGCTGATGTGCTGATGCTTTGAATGAGTTTCTCTCTTTTGAGGCGATGGATGGAGCATCTGGTTGTGTAGCGCTCTCCTTCTGGTTCTGCAGTTGGTTACCCACACACTGCTGCCAAGCCAAGCAGCTGAATCTCCATCTACACATAGCCCCAAAGCCGGCCAGATGCATTCTCTGTGGTGTGTACGCTCACGCACAGGCACAAGCTACTCCTGCTGTGTCTGTCTGTCTCAAGTCTGTAGTCTAATACTTTGTGACGGCACAGAGAGAAGGGAGGAGAGGAGTTGTCAGTGTCTCTGACACTACAGTACCTTGTCTGTTCTCCTCTGTATGTTCTTTAAATTCAGACTAAATTGGGCAAATCTGACTCACATTTACATGTATGCTTCATTATTATGGGAGAAGGGCCTATTTATCACATGTACAGTATATGGGACAGTGGTACATATGGACACACACACACACACACACACACACACACACACACACATGTCCTTGAAGATCTGCTAGGTATATCTGTCATTTCGACACGCGGAGACTCACACCTCATACACACACACACACCGACACACTCACACATACACCACACCTGTGCATGTGGGGGCTCTGTGCTCAGTATAGCGGTGTGTTTCTGTGTCCGTGATCACTGTCGGGCCTCTGAGACGGTCCTCAAGGTGAAGGACACACACCCCTGAAGCACTCTAATGTAGCCTACTAATGGAACAATGACTTTGGGGAGAGAGCAGGAGGGGGACCAGGGGCGAGGGGGAGATAGGAGGAGGTAGAGAGAAGGAGGGAGGTAGGGAGTGAATGGGATGAAAAGAGAAGGGGATGACAACAGAGAATGACAGAAAAACAGGCTATGAGATCACGTCACAGCTTACGGTCCAGTGCCCCCCTTGAATCACACCCAGGGGACATAGTATAACATGGTACAACAGTGTAAAGCTGCTTGTCGTAACCTGCTGAAGCCTCTGTCATATCCCTTGTCCCCTCCAGCACAGCCAGGCTGCTTAGGGACAGTTACTGTGTGCTTTAGGAGCTGGACACCTGTTTGTTTCAGCATTGACCAGTGTGACCACTCTACCTGCACGGCTCAACACTTCTATCACATTACAGGGACTATAGTGCTGTAGCTAGGCAACAGTGAAGCATACATGACACCTATACAGTGGTGGGCCTAGAGTTTTTCCTGGTCAGGGGATGTGGTGTGGAAAACCTCCAGATCCTAGTCGTAGGCTATAAGAAAGGCCTTGTTTTTCCTGGTCAGATCACATTGCCAGGAAATTGTCCACTGTCCAGTCTCTGGTCTCTAATTGAAATGCATTGGTCTTAATAACAGAGTGCACATCCGCCATGACTCACTGAGAAGGCCTATAACGAGATCACATCAGAGGGCCGGCTTACACATGTTAATACCCTCTCCTCGGGGCATGCTACAACATCCACTATGTCTGGTCTATGATGTAACACAGGAAATAGGAGGGGTGGAGCCTGCTTTTCATCATCACTTAATGGATTGGACGATGGCTTTTATGAGGCATCCCCATTATCGCTTATGTATGACAATCAGCTCGACGGTCTTTCCCCCATTAAAACCCATGTTATGTTCTCTTCAGATTCCCTTCTGTCTAGTTTAGTTCTGTTTTCAGATTCTCCAAGTCTTTCATCCTGGAAATGTATGGGTTTCTTCAGTATTAGGAGTCAGACTGTGCAGGCAGTTTAATGATGAGAGAAACAGGCTGTTTTACAGAGATGGTGTAGTGCTGTAATTGAATTCATAATGGAGGTTTGGGTTTGGGATTCTTCTCTACTCTGAGACGGGGGAGGAATCGATTAATATATGAGGGCATAATTACAATCTCACAGAGAAATGCTTTTATGTAACCTGAACTAATGGTTTTCGGTAGCTGGGTGTGTAATGGAGATTTTACTACTGTGTTATAACTGTGTGTGGTTAGGGGAAAAAGTCATTTGAATAGACTAATATATGCAGATATAAGATATTTTATATAAAGATTCCACATGGCTTATCTCAGCCTTATTACACCATCAAAAAGCTGGTAATTAAGGGAAGGGTATGTCCTCAACCAAAATGAATTTAATTGTATTCAATTCATGTAATTACCTTAAGTTAGATACCCGTCCTGAATTTAATTGACTGAGGTCGAATGGAATTGACCCCAGCCGGGATTGGACTATAGTCATTGGTGAAAGTGGCAACTGTAAAGGAGGGTCACAGTTCCCGACACAGTGTGGCTGTGAAACATTAGCAGCGAATGTTTCATATCCTGCAGTTTTAGTTTGAATAAGTCTCTTTTCTCTCTAATTATGATGGTAAAATGGTGATTACAATCTTTCTCTCTCTCTCTCTCTCTCTCTCTCTCTCTCTCTCTCTCTCTCTCTCTCTCTATCAGATTGAACATCCTCTTGGGTGGAATGACCCCTCTCTACTTCCATGTGGTCAACGTGTGTCTTCACTGTGCCGTGACCTGTCTGCTCATGCACACGTGTGATCGTTGCGTGTTCGACGACCCCCGTCTGGCCTTCCTCACCGCCCTCCTCTTCGCTGTGCACCCCATACACACTGAGGCTGTGAGTATGCACACACACACACACACGACCCCCTCTAGCAGACATGCTTCTTCTCAATGACTCCTCCCTCACGTGTAAGACCAATGACGTGGATTCCTTCACATACTGTAGAGTAGCACTACTTTGTGACACATGCAGTCCTCCTCTGACGTGGTAATCTGGGACTGTGTCTTGACATGTGAGACAGGCTCAGGGCTCTCACTCACTCATCTCTCTACTGGGGGAATCAGGTCCCTGTTCAATAAGTCCGGAAAAGGCAACCTTCCCGCTTTCATATTGCAGTTCCAGCTCCGTGAATTTAGCCTTGAATGTTTCATAAGTAGCGAGGCAATTTTTACAATTTGGGAAATGGATGCAAATCCTGTGTGGAGGCGAATCATAATTCATTCTCACAGGTGAAAGAAGAAGAAAGACCGATGTGTTAAATTTAGAGAGAGAGAGACAGAGTGAGAGATGAAAAGGGCGAAAGAGAAAAATGTGGAGAGAGAGAGACTACTCCCAGTCTGTGTCTAGCATCCCAATCAGCCTTAGTCTCTCCAGTGTTAACCCTACAGTTCCCTTCATCCTTCCATCTGGCAACAGGGCCAGCTTCAGCCCAGGCTTCATCGCCCAACCTTCTCCCCAAACCATAAGCTAATCACGGACCAACCTCCAGCTCATAACACCTGTCCACAGCCGCTCGAATGAGTCTTTAGCTTCCTAGCTCATACCAGCACTAGCCTCCCTAGCGTAGTTTTTCAGGAGCTTCAGTCCCAGTCCCATTTCCACCCAGTGTCAGTCTTCCAGGCAGTCATGCAGTAAGTAGTCAGTCATTCTGAGGGCTGGGGCTGATGCCGGGGCTGTGTAGTGGCAGGTCTTTGGCAGTGCTGTGTCTCTGCAGTGAGTGACTGTGCCAGAGTCTGATGAACTCAGTGCAGTACACCGGTTATGTTATTAGCCAGGGTACCAGCTGGAGTTCACTTCACTTATACTGCTGAGGAAGGACACACACACGCACACACACACACACACACACACACACACACACACACACACACACACAAACACCACAATAAGACAGAGATTAAAAAGTGGTCTATCCCTCATCCACCCTCTCCGCGAAGCTCCTGGCATCACACAGTCCCTGTCTCCGTATCCAATATGGCCGCCATAAAGATGCAGCCATTCAGTTCTCCAGCCAGTGAATGGAGGTGCTGTTCAAGGCTGAAATCCCTCTATTCATCCCACTCTCCTCTCCTCTCTTCTGAATGGCGACTGCTGAGACAGACTGGTCAGGTCATGTGGGGATCCCACTGACCGTCTGTGTGTCTCACTGTCCACTTAGGCACAAACATGGTTGGCATGGCGAAGTAGATGTTGAGTGTGTTAGCTGTAGGGAAAAGACAGGCCAGATAGTGGTGAGGGATGCCATACTGTAGATAGAATACTTCTTCTCCTGACTTTAAAAACCATGTTATTGAGAAAATACTTATTTAGAGAGAGAGAGAGAGAGAGAGAGAGAGAGAGAGAGAGAGAGAGAGAGAGAGAGAGAGAGAGAGAGAGAGAGAGAGAGAGAGAGAGACCGAGAGAGACCGAGAGAGACCGAGAGAGAGAGAGACCGAGAGAGAGAGAGAGATAATATACTTATTCTACTCCATGTGTAGGTTTTGGAGTGGGGAAGCTGCAGCTGTATTCAAATTCCTGCAAAATGATGTAATTGGCTAGAATGAGAGAGTCTGCGTTTGTGTGTGTGTTTGTGCCAGTGAAGAGAGCCCAGTGTGTGTGGAGCAGACCAGGCCAGGAGACAGCAGTGGAGAGGTGGGAGAGCCATACTTACTATTACAGCAGCTCTGGTCAACACAATAGCTATTATTGAAACACCTTTGTGTCCGTTCGAGACAGATCAGTGTATCACTGTCACCATTGTCAGATGTACCGTATATCTCTAGGTTTATGGACATGTTTGGTGCTGGGTTAAATAAGAGTAGTATGGTACTGACTAGCGTCCTGCCCAGGGGGTGTACTTGTACATCAAGCTGCCTCACGCTACAGAAACAGGATGGGTTCAGGCCGTTCTGGCTAGGACAAGGCTAATTACTGACTACTGTAGTAGGGATGTGTGGTGAGGTAGTACTTTACTGTAGTAGGGATGTGTGGTGTCATGACGTTGCCCTCTTTGGGTACAGCAAGCCCTACTCCCCTCTCCCTGTCTCCTACACCCAGGCTGCTGTGGTCAGCGAGAGGTCGTAAATTCCTGGAGGAGATGATCTCCTCATGGCCACAGTATAGAGACAGAGTGAATTTTCATAGAGAACAAAGACATTTCTTCCACCTCACAGAACTTGAGGTCCGAAAAACATTTATGTTCTGGAGAAGTTATAAAAGATCGGTGAAGAATCCAGCTACGAACTGGTCCGTTTGGTACAATTTTGTGAAACTCATGGGAGACAATACGGCCACATTACCATAACACTGTTTATATAATAGCCTCAGATATGAGGTTTACATCTAATTGTTGTATAAGATGAATGAGTTTGGACGATACTGTTTGTGGAATTGTGTAATGTGATTTTGGACTGTTTAATGAAGGAAACTCCAATTCCCTTTGGAGTTTAACTAAATCAGAGGACCGCCCACAAGCACAGTTATGGTCAGGCATCCTGGGACAGGCCTTTTTCTGCTCTCCTGAATAAAACCCCCACTGTGAGAATTTCTCAACAGACCATGTTTCCCTCAATTACGAGAGGACAAAGGTTGCAGACCAGCTTACCTCTATAACGAGAGGGCCAAGGTTTGAGTAGATGACTGAATCTTTTAACCATACCATGTGGTTAAACTCTTAGACTATAGATACTGACAAAATAAGAACAAGTCTTTGATATTAATTACTAGTCTGCAGCTAGGAATTTGGTATCATTGAACGCGAAGACCAACAACCGCCGAAACATCTATCCATAACGACATGAATGAATGTCACTCTGAACTATCCATTCTGACCACAACAGAGAGAGAGAGAGGAAGGACGCTCTCCAACAGAAACAAACTTTTCAACAGAGCCCCCGACGACACACTGAGCATAAATATATATATTGATTGCAATTGTTCCCGAATGAGGGAGCGTTCATGTGCAAAGGATTAGCATTTCAATTGTTATAATTATCAACTGTGCGTTGTCTTAACTCAGTCGACCCCCACTTCCCTTTTGTCCAACAAGCCGCCATGCCGGTTTAGCCCACTAGGGCACATTCCCCTATCATTTCTTGTAACCATATTTACTTTGTTTGTTTGTGTGTGCACTTCTATGATTGTTTAGTTAGTTAATAAATACATGATTTTAAGACAACTGATGTATGGATGACCCATAGTGAAGACTGCGTTCGTGCAGATAACCAACAATTTACGACATTGGAATGAGACTAACGTGAGGTAAAGAAGAATTCATTCATCAGAAGACTATTGATCAGATATGAAAATATCTGAAAAGTTTTATATTATGAAAATTATAATCTGAATATTTTCCTTGGTTCCCCGACTTCCTTTTTAATTACAGTTACATGATTAATCAGTTTAATCGCATAATACTAATTACAGAGAATCTTTGATATAAACTAAAAGTCTCAATTTAATGATAGTAAAGACACGACAGTGGTGAGGTAGTACTTTACTGTAGTAAAGGTGTGTGGTGAGGTAGTACTTTACTGTAGTAGAGGTGTGTGGTAGGGTAGTACTTTACTGTAGTAGAGGTGTGTGGTGAGGTAGTACTTTACTGTAGTAGGGGTGTGTGGTAGGGTAGTACTTTACTGTAGTAGAGGTGTGTGGTAAGGTAGTACTTTACTGTAGTAGGGGTGTGTGGTAGGGTAGTACTTTACTGTAGTACTTTTAAACTTGGACAAAACAGAGATGCTTGTTCTAGGTCCCAAGAAACAAAGAGATCTTCTGTTGAATCTGACAGTCAATCTTAATGGTTGTACAGTCGTCTCAAATAAAACTGTGAAGGACCTCTGCGTTACTCTGGACCCTGATCTCTCTTTTGATGAACATATCAAGACTGTTTCAAGGACAGCTTTTTTCCATCTACGTAACATTGCAAAAATCAGAAACTTTCTGTCCAAAAATGATGTAGAAAAATTAATCCATGCTTTTGTCACTTCTAGGTTAGACTACTGCAATGCTCTACTTTCCGGCTCCCCGGATAAAGCACTAAATAAACTTCAGTTAGGGCTAAATACGGCTGTTAGAATCCTGACTAGAACCCAAAAATTTGATCATATTACTCCAGTGCTAGCCTCCCTACACTGGCTTCCTGTTAAGGCTAGGGCTGATTTCAAGGTTTTACTGCTAACCTACAAAGCATTACATGGGCTTGCTCCTACCTATCTATCTGATTTGGTCCTACCGTACATACCTACATGTACGCTACGGTCACAAGACGCAGGCCTCCTAATTGTCCCTAGAATTTCTAAGCAAACAGCCGGAGGCAGGGCTTTCTCCTATAGAGCTCAATTTTTATGGAATGGTCTGCCTACCCATGTGAGAGACACAGACTCGGTCTCAACCTTTAAGTCTTTACTGAAGACTCATCTCTTCAGTGGGTCATATGATTGAGTGTAGTCTGGCCCAGGAGTGTGAAGGTGAACGGAAAGGCTCTGGAGCAACGAACCGCCCTTGCTGTCTCTACCTGGCCGGTTCCGTGGTAGGGTAGTACTTTACTGTAATAGGGGTGTGTGGTAAGGTAGTACTTTACTGTAGTAGGGGTGTGTGGTGAGGTAGTACTTTACTGTAGTAGGGATGTGTGGTAAGGTAGTACTTTACTGTAGTAGGGGTGTGTGGTAGGGTAGTACTTTACTGTAGTAGAGGTGTGTGGTGAGGTAGTACTTTACTGTAGTAGGGGTGTGTGCGATCAGGATAGAGTACTCAAATCCCCAGTTCCAGTCATGAGGAACCCTCTCGCCTCACGCCGTGCCTCATGAGGGAGCGAGAGAGAGAGAGCTAATACACACACACACACACTGTAAATCAGTACCAAATGTCCCATTAGACAATTCCAGGGGGCAGGGTGTGTCTCTAAAGCACATTCTATTAGAAACAGCTGCAGCCCTAGAAGGGTGTGGCTCAAAATGTTCTAGAATGTGTGTTTCTCACTGCACACACACACACACACACACACACACACACACACACACACACACACACACACACACACACACACACAGCTGGTACTCCATGGGGTAGGACATTAAAGGTCTGATTTAGATATTTTAAGTGAGTGTTAAGGCTGGGAGTGTTTTTGAGTTGAGGTACTGTATACTGTTAAAGAATGTGTGTTGTGTGTGTGTGTACCGAGAACACTGCTGAGTCACCTTCAGTCACAGTGGGAGGCAGGGACGGATGGAGGAAGATGAAAGGAGAGAAATAACAGAGTTGAAGGATGAAGGGCAATTGGATGAGGGGTGGGAGAGAAGAGGGAGAAGAGCGAAGACAGGGAAGGGTGGAAGAATCTCATCTTCTTCCTCATGAATGAAATATATAAGATACGGGGCTCCTCCCCCTGCTTTACTGATGAGCTTCTAAAGCAGGAAAAGGAAATGCCAACAGTTACTGTAGTTCATTTTTGTTTATTTAGAAAAATACAAAGTGTTTGTATTCCTGATTCCATATATGGTCATGAGTCAAATAATGCTTAATGAGAGCATCATCAGGAGTAATAGCAACACTTTGTATTTTCTTAAACGCAAACCGACGATTACTCAACAACAACACTCATAAGTGCAATAGGCATGTGAAATGAGTTATGTAAACATGGCTCAGACATATTATGCTATAACATTTTCTTACAAAAAGAAAAATATGCTCTCTTGTGTGACTCCATCTCATTTCCCACACCTGGCTCTCACAAGCTATGTTTCTATTAACTTGTCCAGTTATTTTGTTTTTCTTTGAAATTTTGCATAGAAAATGGATGTGACTATTTATCCGTTATTTTACCAGGTAAGTTGACTGAGGACGCGTTTTCATTGGTCAGCAACGACCTGGGGAATAGTTACAGGGGAGAGGAGGGGGGTGAATGAGCCAATCTTAAACTGGGGATTATTAGGTGACCATGATGGTTTGAGGGTCAGATTGGAAATTTAGCCAGGACACTGGGGTTAACACGCCTACTCTTACAATAAGTGTCATGGGTTCTTTAATGACCTCAGAGAGTCAGGACATCCGTTTTAAAGTCCCATCTGAAAGACGGCACCCTACACAGGGCAATGTCCCCAATCACTACCCTGGGGCATTGGGATATTTTTAGACCAGAGGAAAGAGTGCCTCCTACTGGCCCTCCAACACCACTTCCCACAGCATCTGGTCTCCCATCCAGGGACTGACCAGGACCAACCCTGCTTAGCTTCAGAAGCAAGCCAGCAGTGGTATGCAGGGTGGTATGCTGCTGACTATTGCTTGCTGGGGTGCGTTTACATTGAACTATCTTGTGGCGATTTAAAAACAGGTGGACATGAAGATGCCACAGCAACAAACAAACAAAAAAAACTTTTTGGGAAAAACCTACAATGTCGAATAAAACGTTTGTGGTTGAAGTGTTTCCGTTACCCATTAAGTCACATTGCGCATGAATAAAAATATAATTAAATGTAGAGTGGAGCTTATGGTTACGTGATGACCTTATATGTACCTTCAAAGGTATTCGCCAATCATAATTGATAAAAAAAGAATAATAATAATAATTTCCATCATCATTTTATCACAAAGAGAGTTCGACAAAATAAACACCCACCCTTGTCAAATGGATCAAAAGGTTGTCGATCTTTTGAAAATGTCTCCTATATCAGCTGTTTCCATTACA